>NC_077233.1:17777661-18077661 GCF_027887165.1 Monodelphis domestica
CCCAGGACAATGACAGCTCTATTTCTTTAAAGGAAAGTATTTAAAAAGGGGAATCGGCAAGATGGGGGGGGGCAGTTAGGTGGCTCAATGGATTGAGAGCCAAGCCTCGGGCGGCAGGTCCTGGGTTCAAATCCAGAGTCTTCCCCGTAGATGAGTCACTTTGCCTATCTCCTATCACTTTCCCGCCTTGGAGCCAACACACAATACTGCTCCCAAGAGGGAAGGGAAGGGTTTGAAACTAAGACTGGAAAAGGGTAAGGCCGGGCCTGTTACCTACTTGTTGAATCTCTCCATCTCCTGCACCAGCACCGTGTTCATGCTCTCTTCGTACCTCACGGGATACCTGGCCAAGGCTACCTCCGTGTCAAAGTCGTTGGGGAGCTGGAAGGAGGAGGGGGTGAGCGACGCCCCAACGGGGCTCTCCAACCCACTCCGGAGCGGGGCCCGGGGCCGGCCCGCGGCCACCCCGCGAGCAGCCACCCGGCGCGGCGTTTCAGAGGACCGTCCTGGCACCCAGGCCGACCGCTGCACGCCAGGGACAGTCGCGCCACCCCCCTCGGGGAATTCCTTTGGGTCATTAGCAGCCGACGGGGATCTAATGTTGGACTCAGAACCAGGAAGACCCGAGTTCAAAGCCAACCCAGACACGCTGTCTGTGACCCTGGGCAAGTCATGCAACCTCCATCGGCCGGTCAGGGTCACGATGAGACCCGTCTGTAAAGGGCTTGCGGTGGCCCTTATTACGCAGTCCTGGACCTAGACCCGGAAGGGGCCTCACCGGGGGTTCCCTAATCCAAATCCCTCCCTTTATAAGAGAGGAAACGGAGGCCCCACAGCAAGGAAAGGTCCAAGAAGGCACCAGCATTTGAATCCAGAGCCTCTGACCCCTCAAAGCACCCCACCCTCGGAAGGGCCAGCAGCGCTCCCGTTTAGAGGAATCCACGGCAAAAAGGGAAGAATCCTTCTATGAAGTGGCTCCTTGGTCTCGTTTATAAACGTCCGTTTTTATGACAAAAATAGCAATCACTGATGTGTGTACGGTCTCCTCATTTCATCCCCATTTCATAGATAAGGAAACTGAGGCAGACAGAGGCTACTTAGGGCCACACGTCTTTTTTATATGCTGCTTGGCATTGAAAACTCCACTAAATAAAGAGTTCTTAAATACCCTCTACCTGAAGGCATTGAAGCTACAAAGACAAAAAGGGAAAAGAAAGACACAAAGTCCGTCTCCTCCAAGGCCCTCAAGTCCTCCTGCATGACCTGTCCAAAAAGAAGCCGGCCCAACCACCCAGGCAGAAGAATATGGACTGAACAGCTGGGGAGCAGGAAAGAGCTTTCTTTCATTGGATCTGCCCAGAGATGGAAGTCCAGACGGATTTTAGAAATGATTCAAAAATCATTTTTCTCAGAGAACTCCTGAGAACTTCAACCCTTAAAAAAATTTTTATGAATGAATTAATTTAGAATATTTTTCCATGGTGACATGATTCATGATTTCCTCCCCCCTCCTGGAGCCGACAAGCGGTTCCACCGGGTTATCCATGTATCGACTGTTCAAAACCTATTTCCGTGTTATTCACATGTGTAATGGAGTGATCTTTTAAAGCCAAACCCCCAATCATATTGTAGGAATATAAGTTACTTTCTAAGATTGGTTTCTAAGGTGAGCTGAAAGAAGGGAATTTTGCGATAAGCCCTGGCAGAGGATTCTGGGTAGGAAAGGAATTGTGGGAGTCTGAACTGCAAATAACTGAACTTCCTTCCTTCTTGGATTTCCTCTGAGTTGGGAGGGTTTTTTGACTCTGCCTGAATTCCCATCAAGCTGAAGGAGGGTTTTTGCTCTGAGAGATTTTCCCTGGATAGTTGCAATTTCGTGGAGAACTCTGACTTCTAGCTAGAGAATTTGTTTGGAGGAAACCAATTTCCTGAGTCCAGAGATCATCTGCCAGTAGGTCATCTACTAGAATTCCTCTTGGGGATCCAAAGGGAATCCAAAGATTTCCATCTGTAACTTTGGGTTCCTTAGTGCAGCAGCCAAACCAGGCTTTCCCCCTTTCTTTATGAATCACTAGTGGGAAGATTAGGATAAAGTCAGATAGCGTGGGGGTGTTTAAGGTGGAAAAGGGAGCTGCAGGCAGGGCCCAGAGAAGAACAGAAGCTCTCCTTAAGCGGGAGACTTGGAAGTTGGGTGGAGCTCGTTTTAAGAGTGCTACAGTCCTACCTACCAGTTTCCCTTATTGCCTTTATTAAATAGACTTAATTTTCCATTAGCCAAGGGTTTTTGTGCTCAGCTGGCCCTGGGGAGGTCCTAGGTGGGTTGTAACATCTAACATCCCTTTAGGACAGTTCCCCATTACAATATCCCCATTGAACCATGTCAACACTTATTTTTATGAATAACATTTTGTAAATTTACATTTTGCAAAAACATCATGGAAAAAATTAAATTAGTACCCCAAAGCGGCGAGGTGATACAGTGACTAGAGCACCAGACATGGAGGCAGGAAGACCCCTCTCTTGGAGTTCAAATCTGGCCTCCCACTTTCTAGCTCAGTGACCCTGGGCAAGTCGCCTTGCCCTGTTGGCCTCAGTTTCTTCATCTATAAAATGAGATGGAGAAGGAAATGGCATCTCATACTGGTACCTTTGCCAAGAAAGCCCTCAAAAATCCAGTTTGGTTCAGTTTCTTCATCTGTGAAATGGACCACTCGAGTATTTTCACCAAAAGAACCCAAATGGGGTCTGGGAATTTGGGACACAACTGAAATGGCTGGACAACAATAAGAAATATCCATATTTGGATGAAGAATATGTGTCCGACCACGCGCTGGTGGAAAGGAGGGATGCTTTACAATTTCTAATGGTCAGAACAGTCTTTAGAAACCTGCTTCCTGGAGAGAATGGAGCCTTTTACTAAACACTAGAAAGTCCACAGGACTCAGCCAACAGATCTGAGTTCGAGTTCTTGTTCTGATAGGTGCTGGCTGGGTAACCTTTGGCCACTCACTGACTCTCTGAGTGAGTTTGCTCATCTGAAAAAGCCAATGGCACTAATAACTCTCCTACAAAAGATCCTCAGGGCTGTAGAAAGTGAATGCTTCATCAACCTTAGCTCTTGCGACTAGCTTCCTTCAAGGGATCTTACAAAACAAACCATTTATGTTCCCTGCAAACAATTCAACCACAATAACGAGAGGGATGATGATCATAATGTTGATGATGACAATGATAATAATAATACAATATGGCGATCGTATCTACCAATGGTTGCTTGTTTGAGCCCCTACCAGCCCTATGACATCATACTTTAGGTATTAATATTCCCATTTTACAGATTAGGAAACAGGCTCAGAAAGGCTGAGGGGAATGCTTCAGAGTCAGAGGATTTAGATTCAAATCCAACTTCCATCACTTTCTGCCTACACAAGGCATTTGCCCTCCCTGAGACTCAGTATCCTTATCTGTAAAACGAGGGAATTGGACTTTCTTTGCCATGTCCTTCTCCAGCTCATTTTACAGAGGAGGAAACTGAGGCAAACAGCGTGAAGTACTCATGGAGATGAGTCTTCCTGATTCAGACCTAACACTCTCACCTAGGGGCAAATGGAGAGGAGGCTTGAACCCAGGTCCCCTCGTCGACCCATCCCTTTCTCTCGTGGTTTCCTCTTTTGGCTTTGCCATGTCTCGGGTGCAAGGGCCGACATCCAGGTCTACCCGCTCCATCCACGAGAACGATGACAGCTGCCCATCCAGAACAAAACTGCACGCTCTAAAGATGACGCCGGGCTTCCCTCTGACCTACCTTTTGCAGAATATCGTGGGCGATCTCAAACAGGGTCGTGTCAGCACTTCCCGATGACCCAGACTGAGTGCTGCCCCCCTGAGTCAAGAGCAAAGACTCAAAAAGGGTTTTGGTTTGGTAGAGATCCTTGGAAATATCCACATTTTCATGCAGCCCAAATATCTCAGGTTGTTGAGAGAACGGAAGCCTCTGCGGGAAAACAGGTGGGAAAGGATCAGGACACAAAGATGCAGAGACAAAAGGAAGGAATAATAAGAGTAGCATTCATACAAAGACTTTCAGATCCCCCCTGGGAGGCAAGTGCTCTTATTGACCCCATGTCACAGGAGAGGAAACTGAGGCAGAGGGAAGGTAAATGACTTTATAATAAAAGCGCACAGCACTTGCTATGCGCTAAGTGCTTTACAATCATCTCACTTAATACTCCTGAAAACTCTGGGAGGCAGGCGCCATGATTGTGCCCGGGTCACAGAGGAGCAAATTGAGGCAAACTTGCCCAGAATCACACTCTCTGAGGCAGGATTGGGACTCAATTCTTCCTGAATCCACACCGACTCATTTAGATTCCATGAATGAAAAGCTTTTAGCACAATGTGGTACACGACCAGCAGAGCGTTTATGGGAAGTCACAGAAGATGGGAGGCCCCAGATGGTCCATGCCGTGCATCACTGGGAGAAGGACCCCTATCCTGGATCCTCTGATGCTTCTCTTCCAACATGTAAATACCAAGACCCCTCCAAGGTGTCCCCAGAATGGATGGGAGGTCATCTCAGAGAGAAGCACCAGCCTCCGGGAGGAGGGGTACGGATGGGCGAGGCCTCCTGCATTCCCCATAGGTCTAAAGCCATTGGGATGTCCATCCAATGGAAACAGGCGTCAATGACACTGGTCCCCAAAGCCCAGGCCAGCCCTCGAGTTACCTTAATGAATTCAATGTAATCATCGTAGTTGCTCCGAGGAGGCGCGTAGTAGTTTCCACTGGGTGAGAATTTATAATGTGGGCTATAAATGATATCTGGGTTGTAGAAATCGGCCAGTATGGTGAGTAACAGGCGTCTGTCCCAGTCGTCGGTCACTCGTCCGCCATAATTACACTCGCCAGTGAGGTAAGAGATAGCTTCAAATGGAACTGCCTCGTATTCGTTTATAAATAACTAAAATAGGGAAAAATAAGTAAATGTTTAAATGTCTGGCCTCCTCTGAACTTTCAGTTTTGTTCAACTACCACCTATTCGGTCCAATGAACGTTTTCTGTTTTGGAAAAAGGGGAAATTGATGAATAGGGAAAGAACTTTTAGAAATACGATGAGAGAATGAAATGTAGAAGGGGACACAGATGAGTCGAATAGTTTTGTTACTACTGTGTTAAATTTGATATTTTGTTCAATCGTTTTCAGTCATGTCTGACTTTTTGTGACGTGACTCCATTTGGGGTTTTCTTAGCAAAGATCCTGGAGTGGCTTGCCATTTCCTTCGATAGCTCATTTGAAAGATGAGGAAACTGAGGCAAATAGGGTAAAGTGGCTTGCCCAGGGTCACTGAGTAAGTGTCTAAGGTGTAAACCTCAAAATTCCTTAGACTTATAAATGTTGGAAATTTCACCATTGGGATATTTCATACTTGGAAAATTTCTTACTGATAGTCTATTAGAATGGGAACCCCATTGGCATGGGAGGTTCCTTCTCTTCCCTTCTTAAGATTACTTTAGGACAGAAACCTTTTGCTGAACAATGGAAAGGACTTTGACCTATGCTTAAGCATAGAACAGAATTTCTTTGAGTCATGATTGATTTTAGAATTGATACAATGGAGATACTTGGAATAAATCTCCACCCTATTCAGTCCTAACAGGATTGAGTAAGGGCTGCAGCCTAGATCAAAATTTAATTATTCCAATCTCTACCCTACTCAGGTTAACAGGATTTAGAAAGGGCTGTAGCAAAGGAGCAAAGATTTAATCATTTGAAAATATGACCTTCAACAGACATGTGCAAAAACCAGAAACCTCTGGGCGGTCCTGGGTTAAGCTAGAGCCTCCATTGGCACAGGGAAATTGATGGACAGTGATTGGTAGATGGGAGAACTGAGGGGAGGAACTTGAATGGTTTCCTTAAAGATAGGAGGGTCTGAAGACTTGAAGGAGGGGGGTTGAGTAGTTGGTCGGTGTGGTTCGTGTGGGCTCTGAGAAGCTTGCTCTGAAGGAAGCTGAAGGTGAGGGCCTCTGAGACTGTTTCTCCATTTTGGTCACGTGAGTAATAGGGACTGATCTCTTTTCTTTGCCCCAGCTATCTAAGGGCTTGGGCCTTTTGGCCCAGCCTAAACAGAAGGGGTATTTAAGCCCTATTCCCTTCTCTCCCTTTTTCTCTCTCTCTATCTCTAATTCCTTTCTTCCTCCTATTGTGATTAAACTCCATAAAAGATTGACGGCTGACTTAAGTTTTCATTTAGGAATTACATAGCTGATTCCTTGGCGACCTTAAATTAATATATATCAGTCTTTTAAAGTGATTCCCTTGTAACAAAGGTCAGATCTGAACTCGGGAAGATGAGTAATTTCTGACTCCTGGTCCAGTGCTCTATCCACTGTACCACCTCGCTGCCCCGAATTTAATATATAGATCTCTCTCTCTGTCTCTGTCTCTCTGTCTCTGTCTCTCTGTCTCTCTCTCTCTCTGTCTTTCTGTCTCTCTCTCTCTCTCTCTTTCTGTCTCTCTGTCTCTGTCTCTGTCTCTGTCTCTCTCTCTGTCTCACTTCCTCCCTCCCTCTCTCTCTCTGTGTCTCTCCCTCTCATTCTCTCTCTCTCTCATATATATATATGTGTGTATGTGTATGTATATATAAATATATTCTTAATCAAGAACACGTGATACCCAGTGGAATCACGCGTCGGCTATGGGGGGTGGGGGGGAGAAAAAGAAAATGATCTTTGTCTTTAATGAATAATGCTTGGAAATGATCAAATAAAATATTATAAAATTAAATAATAAAAAACAAATGTATTCTAAAATATATAAATTTAAAAATCTAATATGGAAATATAAATATTAAATATAGTTAATCTTTCTATATACATATATATCCTTAAAAAGCAAACTGAAGATGAACACATTTAAAAGCTCCAGCCCTTCTACTCAGAAACTACAGCTATTAAGGAACCAGAAAAGAAACTTCTTTCTGTGCAAGTCCTCAACACTGCCCAATGGCTCAACATTACATTTCAATCATGGAACTCACAATAATAACGATAATGATAAGAAAACACATAGCACTTACTATTTTTTATTACATTTTGCAGTTCTTGTCTCACTGGATCCTCACAATCATGCCAGGAGGAAGGTACTATTCTTGTGCCCGTTTTAAAAATGAAAAAATGAAGGCAAAGAGAAGTCAAGTGATTTGCCCAGAATCACTTATGTATTTAATGTCTGAGTCAGATTTGAACTCAGGTCCTCCTGACTCAGGCCCAGAGCTCTGGGCACCGAAATGTCCTTAGAGAAGAAACACCACCATCTGCTGTGCTCCTGTCCCCCAGGTCCCTGGGGTCTTTCCAAAAGACTTGTAGGGGAAACCTTTCCTAGGTGTTTCCTCCCCATCAGAATGGGAGCTCCCGGAGGGCAGGGGCTGGCCCCACTCTTCTCTAAGCTCGGACAATGGAGTCACAACCAAGTGTTAGGAAACGTGCTCTCTCTCTCTCGAGCATCTTGGGCAGCCTCCTTGACTGACCAATGATGATGTCTGCTAGACATGAGGTGATGGGCCCGCGGTACCCACAGGGCGTACCCAGGAGGCCATCCCTTAAAGGCGATTCCACCACACTCACAGCTGATCCATTTTTGAAATGGTTTCTTCCAGGCGTTAGAGGGATGGTTTCTCGCTATTTATGAATGCCGCCCCTCCCCTGGCAGCGTTGGCTATAAGCATCTCCTCTACCCTTCAGACCCCAAACATGGCGCAGGGCTTAGGACATGCTCTGGTGCTTTGATGGCCCCAACCTTCCAAGGGACCAGCTTTTCGACACCTTCTGCTGATGCTGCAGAGCTGGGAGTCAGACGTTGCCATACCCCTAGAAGAAGGAAAGTCGGGGGCCACTCAAAAGTCAGTGGAGAGGCAGCGAGGTGGCACCAGGGATAGAGCGCCAGGCCCAGAGTCAGGAGAACCTGGTTTCAAATCTGCTCAGACACTTCCTAGCTGTGTGGCCCTGGGCAAGTCACTTAACCCTAATTGCCTGGCCCTTGTCCTTCTGTCTTAGAGTTGATACTAAAATAGAAACTAAAGGGTTTGGTTTTTTTTTTTCATCAGCGGAGAAGTTCATGGTAACCCTAAGCAGATTATGCCATGTTCCCATTCAAGGTAGGGTGGTCCAGTGGAAAGGATGTTGGATTTGAAGTCAGAGGGCCTGGGTTCCAATCCTGACCCTGGTGCTTGCCATCTGTGTGACCTTCTCTTGGCCTTCCTAATGGATAAAATCACTCAATGGCCTCTAAGGCCCTGAATCAATGATGCAATGATCTCTTGAGAAAGATCCCTCGGGAAGATGGGCATCAATGCTAACATCAGGGAAGGGTATAAATGGGAAATGAGAACTAAGAATCAGACATCTTAAGATGTTCCCTTTGAGGTCTTCCAGAAGGCCCCCAACATGACACGTGGGTAAAGCCCCTGGGAAGGATTTATGGGGTGTCATAGCTGCCCAAGAGAGGGAGGTTATAGATTTAGAACTAGAAGATATCTCAGAGGCCATCTAGTTCAACTTTCTCATTTTATGGATGAGGAAACTGAGGCACCGAGTACCACAGAAATGATTTGCATAAGGTCACACAGGGAAGAAATGGCAGGACCAGGATTTGAACCTGGGTCCTTAGGATCCAGGACCACCTCCTTTGCTCCTTTGTCATTCACTCTGCTTCTTCATGGGAGAGTTATGAATCCATATCATTGGCAGAGGGTATTTGTCAAGGTATCAGAGTGAGCCTGATTACTGGAGACCTTTCAAACCCAACCTCCTTATGTGGCCCCTGTGAAGATTGGATTTGGCTCTCCCCTGATTATAACAATGAAGGTACTTAGCTCTTCCTTGATTGTGAAGATTAAATTGTAATCCCAAGTCTATTTGTTGATTTTAATCCCCAAAGTATAAACACAGTACTTGAAGTTGAATATGGAGATCTACCCATTCTGGATTTTAACCACAAAATGGTGTGAATACCCATTTCGTACATTGAGTGGAAGGTCTGTGACCCACATGTGAAAGAGTGGTCAGTCCTGGAGTGGAGCGTCAGCTATGATTGGTAGATGTAAAAATTTAGGGGAAGTGACACAAGAAAAAGGTCTTTAAAAGTGGAAACAGAGAGACACAGAGGACAGACACTCAGACTTGGAGTGAAGATGGACTTGAAGGGAGTCACTTGGAGTTGAGGCTGATAAAATAATTTGCTGATGGAGCTGAGAATGTGGTGAGTATAAAGGCTGATTTTCTTCTTTGCCTTCTTTGCCCTTTCTGGAGGCATGAGCCCTTTGTTGTGAGACTCCTTTCCCCTGCCTGGGGCCTTAGAATTTCTACCTGGCTCAGAGGAAGCCAGAGCGCTCTCTCTCTCTCTCTCTGTCTCTCTGTCTCTCTCTCTCTGTCTCTCTGTCTCTCTCTCTGTCTCTCTCTCTGTCTCCCTCTGTCTCCCTCCCTCCCTCCCTCCCTCCTTTTCTCTCTTCCTTAATATCTTTCCTCTATTGTAAAAATAAGCTAGCATAAATTCTATTTTACTTTAGTAATTCATTTTTGGGATTTCAAAATTAAAACCCTAGTGACCAATTAAATATTCAGTCCAACCACAAATTTAACACCCCTCAGGTTTCTGAAAGAATCTAATGATGGCACCTGCTTCCATCATAGCATCTCTGGCTCCTCTGGCTCAGTGGCCTTCCCCATCCTTCCCTGACTGTTGTCCCATGTCCTAGTCAGGCCCAGCATCTCACAGGAGGAACAAACCAGCCTAGAATCTGGCTCAGCCAATCTCTCAAGGCCTGAGTTTTTGCCTGAAGGCAGCTACTGAAACCCATCAGAATGAGCAGAAATTGTCTTACCTGTAGCTGGCGGATACTGATGCGCAAATCGGACTCATTAAAGCCATAGGGAATGTTCCACCCAAGAGGACCATACTTCTTCCTCTCCTGGACCAGTGCATGAAAAAAGCAAACTCCAAAAAGCAGCTTCTCCCACACCTTTGAAGGCAAAACAAAGCAGACTGCAATCCTTAGCCTCTGTGGGTCACCCCCTCCCTGAGTCCCCTCCATCTCCCCCCGGGGCATCAGTCTGGGACCTCACAATTTTCTCCACTAATTGCCAACTGTCCCAAGTAAGGAAAGAGATGCAGATGGCTCTCATCTCTTCAGAACTCAGGACAAGCCACTTTATCAACCACTATTAATGTAATGAAAGGTAACAGAATAATAGAGAGAGGTGATGAGTAGTCAGGAGGACTTGGGTTCGAGGCTTGCCACCTCTCACTCATCTTGGCTATGTGTCATTAGGCAAGTCACTTCTACCTTTTGTCAATGCCTGGAATAATAAATAAAATGCCTTTCAGACATCTCACACAGTAGACATCCTAAACTCAGTATGCCCCCAAATGGAGCTTATCTTTTCCCTAATGCCCTCCTCTTCTGCCTTCCTGGGCATTATAGAGGGCAGCCTCATTGGTCCAATTCCCCAGGTTCCTGACCTAGATGCCATCCTATAGTCGTCTCTCCCTCTCCTCTCTCTACATCCATGTTGTAGATTCTAGATTCTACCTTGGAAGCATCTCTCGAATAGGCCCCCTTCTCCTTGCACCTGAGGGGTCTGCCTGCCTCAAGGCTCTTCTCACTCCATTCCATCCTCTGTTTAATCACTAAAGTGGTTTTTTTTTTACAGTGCTGGTCTGATTGTGTCACTCCCTTACTCAATAAACTCCTATAGCTCCCTATGGCCTCCAGAATCAAATGCAAAGCTCTCTGCTTGGCATTCAGAGTTACCTGACCCCCTCCTACCTCTCTATTTTTCTTACACGCTAATTCCCACCATGGATTCTTCAATCCAATGACACTGGCCTCCTGGGTTTTCCATGAACAACGACACAGGCTAGATGTCCAGAACATTCTCCCACCTCAAGTCCGCCTCTTAGCTTGGCTGACTTCCTTCAAGTCCCAACCAGAATCTCATCTCATGGCCAACCCTCTTCCTTCCAGTGCCTTCCCTCTGTTAAATTATTTCCTATTCATCCTGTATATAGTTTGTGGGTATAAACACATCATCTTCCCCATTAGATTATAAGCTCTTTGAGGGCAGAAACGGTCTTGTTATATCTCTAGCACCTAGCACAGTGTCTGGCACATAGTAGGCACTTAGTAAATGTTTAATTGGTTAATAATATTAATAATAACTGCACAAGAGTCCACAGGGCTTTAACCATAAAAAGAATACAGTGATCTGTCTCCAGGCTGTTTCTATCTGAGCTCCACTGAAAACAGAGGACAATACCACCAAAAACAACAATAACTGATGGGATTGTGTCAATAATGATAACATATTATTAGTAATAAAACTAAGTTCATAACACTAAATAGCATTTACAGAGCACGTTAAAGTCTTTTCAATGGTTTGTATTTAATAGCTCATTTGTTCCTCAAAACCAGCCTCGGCAGTAGAGGCCGGGTATTAGTAAGTCTATTTTACAGAGAAAGAGACAGAGACTCTGAGAGGCCCTCTGCTGTGTCCACATGGGGTCACGCAGGTAGGAAATGGGAGAGGAGGGATGGGAGGGACTCTACACGCTGTCTGAGGTGGGCTTCCATTCGCTGAAGATCTTTGGGCAGAGGCCGGGATGGGGATTCTTCTTCAGGAATGGGTTGTACCGGAGGGTTGCCAGAGCCTCCACCAACTCTGCAATCCTGGGAAACTGTAAGTGATATCAAGGGCCTCGCCAAGCACCAGTGTGCTCAGAAGGCGGGGGCTGATCACACAGCAAGAATGAAGGACGTCTACATCCTGGCCCAAGATCCAGGAACTATTAGAAGACCCAAAGGACAGCCTTCAACAGGTCAGGGAGCTCCACGATGGAAACGGTATGAACAAGAACGGCACAGGGTGAGGAGTGACGATCTGCACCGGGGAGGGCATGCCGACAACCATGAGGCCGCTGGTCCACATAAACGAGCAGCGGAAATCCTCCTCCTCCTCCCTGCCTAGCCCAGGATCCTAGAGCATCACTGGCCCCGGACAGAAATGGCGGCTCCCTAAGGCTCCCTGTGGCTGCCCACTGACTAGGAAAACCACGGATGAACACGGTCCTTGTTCTACTGTCCTTTTATTTATTTTGTTCCACGTGTCCAGGTGACTTTTAACCCGGCCTCGGGAGTTGGGCGGGCCATGTGTCTGACCCTCTGCTCTGGAGCTCACACATGCAGCCTGGCTGCATAGGTCGGAGTCGGATGATGAAGACTGACTTGACTAGGTTGGTGTGGTAGAAAGCAGGGAGTCATCTGCTCTACAGGAAGGAAGTGACATGAATAAACTCTGACTTTTATGAAGAGGAGTTTGGCCAAACCTATTCCAAATCCTAGAGCTAGAAAGACCCAAGAGGTGGTAGATTCCCACTTCTTAAAGGTCTTCTGCAGGAGGCTGGATGGCCACCGGGCAGCTGTGATAAAATGGGGGATCCTTTCATGGACAGGCTGGCTGCATGGACCCAGAGGTTCCCTTCCAGCTCTCAGATTCTGTGATTCTGTAAAATCTGGTTGGCAGACTAGCCACAATTCAGGCGCGCTATTAGAGAATACAGACGCCATGACAAAGAAGGAAGCCATGAGGAAGAAGTGATGTGGAGGAGATGAAGAGTGCTCTTCAAGCAAGGGCCATGAAAGCAAAGGCAGTCATCTACTCAACCCCCTCCCTTTACAGCTGAGGCTCGGAGGGCCACCTTGGCCACACTCAAGCAGATAATCAGTGCCATTGCTGAGCCTGGAACCAGGACTTCTGGCTGCAGATCCAGTGTACACTGGGTCTGAGGTGATAGGACGGGAGACCTACCAGGGCAAAGGTCCAGTAGGCAATGATTCTAGAAGGGATGAGTAACTGAAACAGAATCTGTAAAGTAGTGAGTGTGTAGACAAGGATACAAGTAGGAATGCAGGAGACATTCCATGCCCTCAAGGAATTTCCATCCCAAGGAGGAAGACGACAACAAGAGAAGGTTTCAGCTACAAGTCAGATGGCAAGGTGAGGTGAGACTAGAGCCTACGTGATCCCTGTCCAAGATGTGAGCTCTCCCAGTGAAAGAAGGCCAGAAGAACAATATATAGGCTTTGGAGAGTGCCTCAATGGGGAAGGAGGAAGAGAAGTCCTCAACGGGAACAGAAAAGTCAGAAGAGAGGAAGAACGAGGAGCATGGTACCTTAACAGGCACCCAGATTTTCACCTACAATTCATATTTTAAAATAGCACCTTCTAGGAAAAAAAATCCTTCAGAGACACAGATTTACCATTTTGTCCATTTCAGACTTGAAAGCACCATAGCAAGTTTCACACTTTTAAGTGAGGAAGCACTTGGAATTTAACATATGTTTTTGGTAAAAATTAAAGTGTGACTCAGTGAATTATGGCCCATGCATGGAATGGAACCTGCAGGCCTCAGTACAGGCCAACAATTGGGGCAAGGGGGAATTATTTACATTACTCAGACTTTGGGTTTTAATCCTTAACCCTCTATCTTGTGTTTTTTAGATTTCATCTTTTATAAAGATATTTTATTTTTCTCCACTTACATGTAATAACAAATTTCCATATAAATTTTCTCAAGTTATATGATCCAAGTTATTTCTCTGCCTCCCTCCTTCCCCTCTCCCAGAGCTGGCAAGCAATTCAATTTGGATTATACACATATTATCCTGAAAAACATACTTCCATATGGTTCCTTTTTGTAAGAGATAATCATATAAAGCCCAAACCCCAAAATAAAAACTCAAATATGTTTTGATCTGCCTTCCAACTCCCACAGGTGGATGGCACTCTTTGTGATAAGTGCTTCAGAATTGTCCTGGATCCTTGTGTTGCTGAGAATAGCTAAATCAATCACTGCTGATCATCCCACCTTTATCTACTATCATAAAATCCTCTCAGTTCTAAGGCAGAACAGTGGTAAGGGCAAGGCATCTGAGGTAAAGAGACTTGCCCAGGGTCACAAAGTTAGGAAGTATCCAATTTGAACCCAAGTCTTCCCAACTCTATCCACCATGCTACCTATCTATGTGAATTTCAGATTGACTCCACCCTGTTTAGTCTTTAGAATTTTAGCAACCAGGAATGTATACACTCCCACTTAAACATTAAGTATTGGGGAGGAAGGCCTATGACCAACATGTGCTAGCAAGTGACAAATTAAAAACAACTGACTGACCCCCTGGGCTGTCCTAAGCCAAGCTTAAGCCACCATTGGTACATGTGAGACACAGGAAGTGATGTAAAGAACTGCCTATATATTTTGCATCACTTCCTGTGATCACTCTCTCGGTGGCATTGGATGCTCTTGGCAGTGTTGGGAGCTCTGGGCGACATTTTGGCGTGCTTGCAGCGTTTGGCTCTGTAGCATGGTTTAGGTGAAGTGTCTTCCCTGAGCGACATTTGTCAGTGGTAAGGCTGATTTCTCTATGCCTTGACCTCCTGAAAAGCACTATCCTCCTAGGAGGCCCCTCATCTCGGAGGAGGCCTCATGGCTGGAAGCCAAGCTAGATTTAATCTCCTGAGAAGGCCCCTTGGCTGAGGTCTCTGAACTCCCTCTGACTTACTCCAGGCCGGAGAAGATCTCCTACCCATACCCTCTTCTCCTTCTTCTTAATTTCTTCCTTCTATTGTAATTAAACCACCAATAAAATCCCAAACTGACTTGAGTATTTCGTTGGGATTGAATTTAAATCCCTGGCAACCACTAATATAATATAATCAGTCAACAACTCTAATTTTACCCCCTAACAGCTGCCCCATGTTCCAAACATTTAAAGGTCATAGCAAAGAATGAACAAAGTGCAAAAAGCAAATCTATGACTATTTCCCACAAAAGACAAGCATTCACCTGTTCTTTCCCAGGACATCCTTTGAAAAACTGGTGATCAGAAATCGGATCTGAGAGGTATGACTGAAGGAGATTCAGTCGGAGTCCTGTGGGGGGTTCGTTGGTCATTTTAACTCCATTCTGTAAAATTGTGACCGGAAACTAAAGTCGAAGAAAAAGAAAAGTTGGGAAACAGTAGAAAATCACCATCTTCCAAGTCCCATAAATATGTACACCAATTGCTAGAAAATAGGAAACGGGTAATGACTTCAGGACCCAAAGAATTAAGAAGAGAGAGAAAAGACAATAATGCTCCTCACTGCAAGCCCACTTGCACACAATTCTATTAGAGATCCTTACACAAATGGCCCAGGATTTGTCCAGCAAGGGCTACCTTTTCAGATGGATAGCTTGTGAGCCAAAGCCGAAAGGCTGGCTGGCAGGTCTCAACACTAAAATCTTCACATATTTTTTCGAGCATTGGCATCCATGAGACAGCTAGATGGCAGTTTTGCAAGCAAACCCATGTTCCTTCCTCCATGCTTCCTTTGATCATCTTTGCTGCAATTGGCCCTTGGCCTTGCCCCAGTGAGATGGCTTGAAACTTATTTCCAGACATATTTTTATCATTTGCAAATTTCAGAAGACCTAAGAGAACAGGGAAAATTTGTCTAGTTTACTATAAAATATTTTTTTAAATCCTTACCTCCTTAGAATTGATACTGCATAGGAATGGGTCCCCAGGAAGAATAATGGTAAGGACTAGTCAATTGGGATTAAGGGATTTACCCAGGTTACCCAACTAGAAAATGTCTGAGGCCAAATTTGAATCTAGATGAATCCTATCACTAAGCCTGACTCTCAATTTATGGAACCATCTAGTTGCTCCCTACAAAATACTTTTGAAAATGATTAGGTAAACTTGGTTCCAAGCCCACCTGTGATGCTTCTTACTCATAAGTTATAAACAGCTGGTATCTACCACAGGAGAGAAGACCCACATCATCAAAATCACAGATCCTTGATACACTGGCATATTCTAAAATTTATAGAATTCCCCAAAAATACTAAATTCAAAATTATCTTAGTGTTTGGATGTTTGTACATCCATAAACCACTATCACCATTTCCCATAATTATCCAAATGACTGAATCCATTCCTGTGATAATTACTAAGTACTCTTCTCTTTTATCAATGGCAGGATTTGAACCCTGGTCTCCCAATCTCCAAGACTAGTTCCCTATCTACCAGCTTATGCTGTCTCATCTTCTAAAACTTAGATCAATCACATAATCAATCAGAAAGCATTTACATTTAATGTGGACTAGGCATTGAGCTACATTCTAATGATACAAAGAATTAGATAGTCATTGTCCCCAATGAGCTTACATTCTGATGGAGCAGATATCTAGAAGCATGTACAGAATATATATATATATATATGTACACACACACACACACACACACACATATATATATATACATACATACATACATAATGTATGTATTTCCATGACTTCATTTGGTCCTCACATCAACCTTGTAAGTTATATAACAAAAGTGTAATTATCCCTATTTTACACGTGGGAAAACTGAGGCTCAGAAGTAACGTAATGTGAAGATTGGATTTAGCTATTTCCTGATTTTAACAATGAAAATACTTAGTTTAACAAAATCAGGAATGTCTTGGGAACTCTAAATTACTCCACCCTACTTAGACCATACTTTAGGGGAAGGTAAAGTTGCAATCTCCTGATTGAACAATGAAGGTATTTAGTTCTCACCTTATAGTGAACCTAGAGCTTTAAGCTAAGTCTATTTTTGGATCTTAATACAAAAAGGTGTTAAGTGACTATAAAGGTTAAATTAATCACAAAAAAGTCAAGTAACTAACAAAAGGCAAACTTTACAAAGAAGTGTTAAGTAACTCTAAAGATAAAATCTAATCAAAAGAAGATGAGAACTAGGAATGGGCATTTAGAGGAGGAGACACAAGGGTGAAAGGCCTATATATTTGGCTCCCTTGCTGACTCTGGAAAATCCTTATTGGCAGAAATCCTTATTGGCAGTGGAGAATTAGCTGAGATCAGCGTGCTGAGCTTTTGGCATCTTAGCGTGGCTACAAGCTATTGTTCGTTTCAGTGGTATGCTTCTGGCTGAGTTTCCTCCTTTACTTTCCAACTTTATCCTCTTAGAAGCCTCTAATCTTCTTCAGAGACCTCGGGATTTTAGGCAGAGATTTTAAACTCCCCCTGACATAGGCTAGGCAGGAGAAATCCTATATCCTCTTCTCTCCTTCTCCTTAAATTTCTTCCCTCTATATTAATTAAATTACCATAAAATTCCAGATTGACTTGGGTATTTTATTTGGGGACCAATTAAATCTAGATTTTAAGTCACAACCCTAAAATCATCTTTGAGTCACCTGCTCACAGTCACATAACTAATAAGTGTCAGAGTAGGGATATAAACCCAGGTTTTTCCTGACATCAAATCCAGAGCTTTCTACATTTCTCACATTGGAAGATAAGATTCTGTTTGTAAACTCCTTAAGGGTAGGGACTGTCATGCTCACTTGTAGTTGTACAGTGCCAGGCCCACAATAAATATAACTGGTTAAATTAAGCTATTAATTTAAGTAATTAATTTAATTAATTAAATAAGACCTAAATCCTTTTCTGTAAATTTTTTGTTCCTCTGTTCTACCAATGACCAGCTATTTAAGCTTCTTAAGAGTCCCCATACTCACTCCCTGCACTTACTGGCCATGGGATCTGCTCCTGGAGATAGCACAAAGATGAGGGGAATGGTGCAATTTGAGTCTAAATAACTCTTTGCCAAATCAAAAGGTGGAGGTTCAACAAACTTCTTTCCCAGTTTGTCGGTTACATAATTAGTGATAGCTGGACTAATCTGTTTAAAAGAAAAAAGGTAAGAATTAAGCAGTGGTTGACTTCACATAGCCTCTTGTGGAGCTCCAAACAAAGCATCAGATACAAGTTTGGGTTTTTTAAACCCTTACCTACAGACTTAACATCAGTACTATGAATTGGTTCCAAGACAGAAGAAGAGCAGGGGTTAAGTGACTTGCCCTGGGTCCCACTGCTAGAGAACATCTGTACCTGCCCTTCTTTATCTGTGTACAGGTTTCATTCTCCCCAAGTAAGAGGAGGCAATGAGACAGATTAAGAGATAGAGCTTTGGCCTCAGAGTGAAGATGTTCTGAGTTCAGTCCTGCCTCTGATACTTTCTAGCTGTGGGACCAAGGGCTAGTCAGTTGACTCTCTTCTTGTCTTCAACATAGAGATAAAAACTGTCACATAGAGTGCTTTTGAGAAAGGTAGAGGCGTTATCTGGGTTTTGTAAAGATTAAATTTAACTCTCCCCTGATTGTGAAGATTTAAATTGTAACCAAGGCCTATTTTTAGATTTTAATCCCTAAAAGTGTAAACACTCTACTTAACAGTTGAGTATAAAGATCTGACCATTTTAAATTTAATCACCAAAGGTGTGACCCACGTGTGTGATAGTGGATGATGAATCAGAATCAACTGACTGCTTTCTGGACAGTCCTAGAGCACAGTGTCAACTGTAATTGGTAGACATAAAATTAAGGGAAGACACAGGAAGTGACACAAGAGAAAATGTCTTTAAAAGGGAGTGACAACTTCCTGAAAGGAGTTCTATTCTTCATGCTTTCAAAGTGAGGCTGGTGAAGAAGGGCAAAAGGATCTGCGAACTAGATCTGAGACCCTGTTCCTTTAGACTGACATGTGGTGAGGGAATAGCTGACTCTTAACTGCTGGATATTCAGAAGAGACTAACCTCAGGAGAGACTTATCCTCTTGAGGGAGATTCTCTGAGGCCCCTCCAGTTAAGAACTAATTCCCCCTGCCCAGGGGCCAGGAGTATTACTTAGTGTTTAGGCTAGATATCTTTCCTTGTCCTCCCTCTGATTTCTTACTTCACTCTTTCTACATTTTGTAAATAAATTATAAATAAAATCTCTTTGGAATTAATTAAATTCATGGCAACCACACTCTTAAATAATCAAGTCCAACCCTTTTAAAATTAACCCCATTTCCCCCTTACAGTTTCTTTGTATTGTTAGAGAGTTTCCTCACCATCCAGGGAAAGAAATTCATTCATTATTAAACCCCTATTGTGCGCTCAGTATTGTGCTAGATTCCAGAGAAGAAACTAAACATTAATGAGATCTGAGTCCCTGCCCTCATGGAGATTACCATTTAGTGAGAGCATACAAGAAAAGCAGAAAATTATATAAAATATAAAAACATTAGGAAGTTTTAAAAGAATTTTATAGATGTGAATCACAGAGATTGCCTGAACCACCTCTTCTATCAAGATGAAGAAAGAGGTCCAGAGATAGTTATATTACATTGAAACCTCTTGTCTACCTATTCAGTTGATTTTGTCATCACAAAATTTTATTTCTTCATATTGTGACCAACAGGCTAGCAAATATGGTAGTTGGTGCAAGCCTGCCAAGCTATTTTAACAGGGAGATTTCCTAGGCTTCAGGGCAGAGAAGGAAGCTTGAACTCACTCAAAAATGGCACCTCTCCTGAATAATCCCAGAACCCCATAACAACTGTGTTAGGTTGTCACACTGAAGAGAAAGGAAGTACCATGCTAAGAAACAAACACGATTTCTGTTACCTTATCAGGCCTTAAGCAACGGAGCACAATGATCTTTTGCAGCTCATTCAGATTTGTGTCAAATGGTTTGGGAAAAGTAACATTATGTGGTTCTTTACTGTCATAGATTTCACGCCATTCTTTTATATATTTCTGGAAATGATCCCTAAAATAAAAATATGTCCATAGTTATTGATTTCCTTTTATTTGAAAAAATTAATGCAATACTACATTTATCACATATCTTCAAAAGCATCGCTCTGGGTATTGGGCATACAATGACAAAAATGGAACAATTCCTGCCTTTGGAGAGCTTACAGTCTACTAAGGCAAAATAAAGAAAGATTGAGTTTCAAGAGAGAAGAAACATGGGCTCTACAGGATTCTTTTTGAATAGTCATTAACCACTAGCAACATGCAATAACAACCTTTTTTTAATCCCTTACCTTCTGTCTTAGAATCCATACTGTGTATTGGCTCCAAGGCAGAAGAGTGGTAAGGGCTAGGCAATGGGGGTTAAGTGACTTGCCCAGGGTCATACAACTAGAAAATGTCTGAGGTCAAATTTGAACTCATGACCGCCTGTCTCTAGGCCTGCTTCTCAATCCACTGAGTCACCCAGCCACCCTCCATTCAATAACATCTTAGCAGTTACCTGAGTCCTGTAAAGGCTGGGAATTCACTGGCCCTGCATAGTTCCTCCCAACTTTTTTCTTGTAACCAAGAAGGATCAGGGTTTTTCTCAGAGCTCTTAAGTCCAATTCCACCCGTCAAAAGAAACATGAATTCTGACTGTTCGATCTCTTTCCTGGCTCTGTATTTCAAAAGCAAACACCAATGGAGAGACATGTTAGAAAACTACCAAGAACCACACAGGGTGTTCTCTGCATTCTGTCTGTATTCTACATACAACTGGTGAGGTTGGTAAAATACAGACTGTAAAGGAGGGCAGCCTGCAGGCTTCTCAAGGGAGAGAATGGCAAAGAAGCTCTGGAGTTTAGATTTTATCTTTGCTGCTAAGATTTTGTTGATCAGGCTAAGGTGGGGGGTAAAGGGCTGGGGGGAGGGGGAGGCCACTTACAAAAGAAGATTACAGCAGAGCAAAAAAGAGAAAAGCAGCTTGTCTTTCTCAAACAGGGACCGGCACACATTGCAATACAAGTTGTAGGTGAAGTGGTCATTTAAGTACCGGAGGCGTTTCTCCAAAATCTTGGATCGGTTACTGAAATGATGGGGGCAAAAGAAGATGGGAAATTAGGGTAAGACCAGAAAAAGAATTGAGGCTAAGAAAACATTAATGATTGAATTTTCAGAGCCACAAACATTTGAAAAGCAAGATAAAACCCCCATTATCTAAGCTGCTTCACAATGGCCTGCTAATAATTCTTCAACCCAATGGCCAGACTGAAATAAATGAACAGTTCTGTACTTGATGGAAAGACCCAGAGGAAATGCAAAGAAGAAAGAGATAGTCTGTTTGAGGAGATGCCGCAGGTACATGTGATATGATAACTCTCAACAAGGTGACTTAATCCCCAATAGCAGGGAGAGACAGAGACAGATAGCCATCCATGGGAAAGAGCAAGAGAGGAAGAGAAAGAAGGAAAGGCAAGAGACAGAAAAAGACAGACTTTTAGCTAGAGAAAAACCTAGGGAAACTCAGAAGTATGGAATAAGAGTTATATCTCAAAAGATAAGGAGATTTGGAGCCATGAGAGAAAGGAAAAGATATTACAGGACAAGGTGGGAAAATAAGAGAATGGATCTTAGGAACAGTTTGAAGGAAAAAAAAAAACAAACAAAACTTGTTGACTGATGCCAAGGGCAATGCCACCCCTACTTCTTCTCTCTCTATCTAAAATCTCAGCCTTCAAGACCCAGCTCACAACCCACCTCCATTCTAAGGTCTTGGATGGCTCGGTTTCAAGTTAACCATCTCTCTTTTAAACTTCTCTTCCAAAAGTCATCTGTATAATTGAACAGATGATGCCACACAGCCTCATGATTCTAGGGGCAAGAGATGGCCAAAGAATTCCAAAGGAGTGGGATGGGAGAGTAGAGGAAACAACAGATGAGTTGGATTTTAGGAAGGCCAGATAGATGATCCTGCTTCTTTAAATCCACCTCTGTGGTTTTACCTTGTTGGAGACAGCCTCATTTAGTCCTAAAGATCTTCTGTGTTCAAGAACAGATAGCTTTCAGGCAGATGAAAGCGATGGCACTTCCTTGGGGCAGGGGCAAGGGACGAATGAGATCTTAGAAGCAAAGCAGGAAGATTTTTGTCCCTTCGGGGGCTGAGGTTGGAGGCCCTGGACTCCAAAAAGCTGGCTACTTGAAATGTGGGACTGGGGTTCAGGAAGCAGTTTCCAGCTAGGTATGAAGCCTGGGCAGAGCTGCTGGCCGTGGTGCTGATATGACCATCCACACACACACCCCTGCCCAGAGTGCAGAGAGGGAGCAGCACAGTCTGGGGGCACTGCTGAGAGTTGTTCAGGAAGCAGGGCAGGGTATCTCACACCAGAACCAGCCAGGGAATTCTGTTGCTTGCTGGTCATCCTCCAGCTTCTCGCCTCCCCACTGCCCCCACCACCCTGCCTGCTGAGAGTCCCTTCAGCATGTAGAGGGATGCAGATACTTCGCAGGACCCTAGTGGGGCTGCCTTTTCCTCTCCTGGCCAGGCATGGTGGCCACTGGTCCAGGGTTCAGGTGAGTACAGGGGGAGGGAGGCAGCTGAGCTGAGAAAGGTCTGAAAGTCTGCATGGACTGCCAGCTTGCTAGGAATTAACAATGTGACACAGGAGCCAAGACTGTGAGTGTGCTCTTCGACTTGACTAAGAGGGGCCAAGGATCCAGGGGTTCCTTCCATCGTGAATAATCCTAAGCAAGAAGCCTCACTCTGAGGAGTCCATAGGCTTCACCAGACAACTAGCGGGGTGCAGGGTACATCAGAGTAAAGAACTCTTAAACCAGAAGGCTCTTGTCTCCTTTGGTAGTGAAATGCTATGATTCTGTGGGCTTAGCAGAGCAGGTTTACATCCCCCACTGGTCGTACATATGGTGTAAGGGGCGGGGGTGGTACAGAGATGAGGAGGCAGGGTGGAGGAGGAGGAACCAGGTGGAAGAAAGCCTGATAGTGGTCTGGGCTAGCTGGACTCCTGGAAGCATCAGTAAATGACCTGGGATACAAGCTGGATCTCAAGCCAATCTATCCCATCAGAGTTAGGGCTTTCCAAGGCAGAACCAGCACCTCCTGCTGTAGAGAGAAAACCAGCCACCCTAAGGACAACAGATAAGACGTACAAGGGACAGAGTTCGGAGAGAAATCGGATTAGGAGACCTTAGAAAATGGCCACATTGGGAGATGAGAAGACAGAGGGAAGCCAGCAAAGGATCTAATACTCTATCAGTAACTTCAAACACAGAAAGTGGGAAATTATACCTAGAAAGAACAAATGGAGGCAGGGGGAGGGGGGAATGATGCTTACCTATCATGAATAGAGTTGATATAAAGGTTAACAAACCAGGTGAGTGAATACTGGTACATGGGATCAATGTTAGCCAGGTCTGCAATGCTAAAGAATAAGACTGATGAATGCTTAGCAATGGGTCGGTAGCCTTCTCTTGACTCTGCGATTTTTATTTCTGTTTTCTCTGCAATCTAAGAAAGTAAATGGAAAAAGTTTATTAAATTTCTGAAACAATCTTTTTATGGAATGTGTTTTCCTCAGGAATTCATAGGAAATTTAGGAATTTTCAAAAAAAATCAGACTTTCAGAGTCGAAGGGGACTTTGGAGATCATCTATTTAGAGCTGGTAGGGACCTTGGAGGTTGTCAAGTCCAACCCCTTCATAGTCCAGATAAGGAAATAGTGGCACAAAGTGATTAATTCACTTGCCTGGGATCGTACAACTAGTCTCTAAGGCAGGATTTGAACCTGTCTTCCTAGCTCTAAATTCAATGATTTTTCGACCAGTTAGGCTAGTCTCACTCATACTAGAACCTTTCAATAGCATTCCCAGCAATCCTAAGGCAGCTTGTTCCAATTTGGATTGGCTCTAATTTGTAGAAAGCTTTTCTTTTCTAGCCTCAGCCACTTCCTAGCTGTGTGACCCTGGGCAAGTCACTTGACCCTTATTGCCTAGCCCTTACCACTCTTCTGCCTTGGAGCCAATGCACAGTATTGACTCCAAGACTGAAGGTAAGGGTTTAAAAAAAAAGAAAGCTTTTCTTTTAGAAACCTGAAATCTGCAAAATAGCATTATTAATAACAACTAACATTTCTATAGCATTTACTGTGTGCCAGGCACTGTGCTGAATACATTTCAAATATTATCTCCTTTGATCATTACAATGACCTGAGAGATAGGTTAGCACCTAATCTAATAGCACAAATTTTACAGATGAGAAAACTAAGGCAGAAGAGATTAAGTGAGTTATCCAGGATCAAGCCACTAGTATGGGTCAAAGGCAGGATTTGAACTCTGGTTCCCCTGTCTCCAATGCCAGTCCTCTTTTGGTTTCATCTAAATGGGGAGTTCTAATGGAACTCCCCATTTCATAGATTTATAGATACCCTTTTTGTCAGCTTAATTGTTTGTTTTCTTGTTTCTCTTTTTACCTGCTGTTTCTTTGAGATCTCATTGGACATCAATTTCGCAGAATCCAAAACCTTGATGGCACTTTCATCCTCCAGAATGTTCCCTTCTGAGGAAGACAGTGTCTCTAGAATCCTGCTCTCTATATCATGCAGCTGTTTCTTGTTGGCAGCCGACTGGAGAATGAGAGCATTTCTCTCTTCCTCTAATTCTGGTCTAACAAAAGAGAAGCATCTCCTTTAGGAAGTAGGCTCTCCAGCCATCAAATGTGCATTTTGTAACACAATTCATAAACTTCATGGAGTAAGGAAACTTAAAGGAATGAAAATCAATCTGGAGAAAAGGGAGGATTAAAAGCAACCACATAGCTTAACTCTCCCAACATTCCCATCTAGACAACTTTAAAATAACACCTCAAATCAAATTTTGAAGCAAGAAAGCCAACCAAATGTCAGAGGGAGGCATTCTTCTGGCCTAAGATGACTTAGGAGGTCAGCAAGAGAAGTTTGGGACATTGGAGTAGAGTCTGGAGCCCACACCTGTGGCAGCAGCAACAGAGACCACAGAAGCAACAGTAGCTTCTGGAGCTCACAGTGCAGAGATTAAGAGGATAAGTCAATTAGTCAGAGAGAGGTGACAGGGTACCCCTTGCTGGCACTGGGTGCAGCTAGTTGTTGATTGGAAACTCTACTGGCTATAAGCAGTTCTGGGTCATAGTCCAGGATGGCTGCAAGGGACCAAAATAGTCTTTCCTGGGTAAAGACCAGAGTGCCAAACAAAAGAGCACTGACCATCCCTCTTCCAGAATCACACTCCTTTGGAAGCACTGGAAATTTGCAGAATGCCAGACCTAGCTCTGAAAACACAGTATGAAAAAGCCTGAAGTTTGGCACAATGCCTCCTCACCCCGGGTGGGCAGAGCTCAACTTGAACATAAAGTTCAAAATCAAGAAATGGGCTGGAAAATGAGTAAACCACAAAAAAGAATTTGACCCTAAAAAGCTACTTTGGGACAACTAAGTGGCTCATTGAATAGAGAGTCAAGCATACAGATTTGGTCTCAGACATTTCCTAGCTGGTATGACCCTAGGCAAGTCACTTAGTTTCAATTGCCTAGCCCTCATCTCTCTTCTGTCTTGGAACTAAAACTTAGTATTAATTCCAAGACAGAAGGTTTGTGTTTAAAAGAAAAAAAAGTTAATTTTGGTGTCAGGGAAGATCAATACATAAACTCAGAAGAAGATAATAAAAAAGTGCAAAGAAAAGTGCTAACTGGGCCCACGTCCAACAATAATTTCTGGAATATTTAAAGCAGGAAGATTGGTTGAGAAAAAATGGAAAAAGAAATAAGAGTGATGTAAGAAAATATGAAAGAAAATTTAGAGCTTGGTAAAAGAGGCACACAAAAAAAATGGAGAAAAAACTCTTTAAAAAAACCATAATTGGCCCAATAGTAAAACAGGCACAAAACTTCACAGAAGAAAAGACCTCTTTTTAAAAAAATTGACCAAATGGAAAAAGTGGTTAAAAATTTCACTGAAAAAAATGATGTCCTGAAAATCAGAATTGGGTGAGTAGAAGTTGATTCCTTGAGACATCAAGAAACAATACAAAGTCAAATGAATAAAAAAAAGAAAAGAAATATGAAATATTTCATTGGAAACCCAACTAATCTGGAAAATAGATCAAGGACAGATGATTTAAGAATTATTAGACTATCTGAAAGCCATCACCAAAGAAAGAGCCTAGACATCATATTATAAGAAATTACCAAGGAAAACTGCCCCAAATTCTTAAATGGAGAGGGCAAAACAGAAATTAAAAGAATATACCAGTTACCTCCTAAGAGATATTCCAAAATGAAAATTCTCAGGAATATTACAGTCAAATTCCAGAGTTCACAGTCAACGATAAAATACTTCAACAAGGCAAAAAAATAATAATAATTCAAATACTATGTAGCCACAGTCACATGAGATTTAGCAACTTCTACATTAAACGAAGGTCTTAGGATAAAAGGAGCTAGCATTATAATTGTGGAGGATGGTTATTTAACAAAATAGAAGACTTCCAGGTATTCTTGAAGAAAAGACTAGAGCTGAACAGAAAATATGACATTCAAACATAAGACTCGAGAGAAGCAAAAGGTAAACATGAAAGAGTAATGATAAGGGCCTCCATTAAGTTAAACTGCTGGCATTTCTATATGGAGAGATGATATATGTAACTCCTAAAAACATTATTATCATTATTAGAGCAATTCAAAAGAGATGGCATAGAGAGAGGGCATGGATGTGAGTCAAGTATGTTGGAATCATCACCCAAAAAAAATGAAGAGGTGAGAAAGAGGGGCAGCACTAAGTGAAGAGGGAAAAAGGAGAGAAAAAGGAGGAAAATTTCTCACATAAAAGAGGCACAAAAGGAAGAATATTTACAATGGAGAGGAAATGCGGGCATAATAGCCAATGCTTGAACCTCAGTCTCATCAGAATTGATTCAAAGAGTATCTATATAAAGAATATCTATATACTCAACTGGATATAGAAATAAAGGAAAATAGGAGGGCAAGTGGACAAAAGGAAGTAAGTGGAGAGATAAGAGTGGCAATGTTCAAAAGCAAAACATACTTTGGAAAAGGGACAGGATAAAAAGAGAAGATACAGAAGAAAATGGGATGGAGGAAAACACACAATTATAACTGTTGATGTGAATGGGATGAGCTCATCCACCAAAGTGAAACAGATAGTAGGATGGATTAGAAACTAGAATCCAACAATATGGTGTTTACAAGAAACACTCTTGATACACAGTTAAAACAAGGGCCTTGAGCAAAATCTAGTATGCTTCAGTTGAACTTTAAAAAAGTAGGAGTGGCAATTATGATCTTAAAGCAAAAACAAAAATAGATCTAATTTTAAAAGATAATCAGGAAAATTTGTGCTAAAAGGTACCTTAGACAATAAAATAATACCAAAATCTCTTACAGCAAGTTTATCTGACAAAACTCTCATTTCTCAAATACATGCTGAGTATAGAGTAGAGTCCAATTTATAAAAATAAAAGCCATTCCCTAATTGATAAATGGTCAAAGGATATGAACAGGGGTCTTCAGAAGAAGAAATCAAAGCTATCTTTAGTCATAGGAAAAAAATGCTCTAAATCACTATTAAAGAAAAACAAAACAACTTTGAGGTACCACCTCATATCTATCAGAAATGACAAAGGCAGAAGGGGATGAGGAAAAATATGCACTCTAATGAACTGTTGGCAGAGTGGTAAACTGGTCTAACCATTCCAAAGAACAATTTGGAATTAGGCCCAAAAAGCTATCATACCATGCATACTCTGCCTCAACTCTACTACTTTGACTACTACAAGAGATCAAAGGAAAAAGAAAAAGATCCAAATGTATATAAGTTTTTTATAGCAGCTCTTTTTGTGGTGGCAAAGAATTGGAAATGAAGGGGATGCTCATCACTTAGGGAATGGCTGAACCAGTAGCAGTATTTAACTGGGATGGAATACTATTATGCTATAAGAAATAATCAAGGGAGTAGTTTGAGAAAAAATATGGCAAGGTCTCTATGAACTGATGCAAAGTGAATGAGAACTGGAAGATAATTGTGCAATAATAACAACAATGATATGATGATCAACTGTAAAAGATTTTACTTTAATCAATACAATGATCAAAGACAATTTCAAGGGACTCATGATGATGAAAAGGCTATCCTGATCCAGAAAGAAAACTGGTGAACTCTTAGTGCAAATTAAAGTATAATTTTATCACTTTCTTTATTTTTCTTGATTTTTAACTATATAACTAATATAGAAATTCATGATTTCTCATAATTGATACCATATTGCTTGTCTTCTTGGTGGGTGAGAGAGAAGTGGAAGGGAATGAGATAATTTGTAACTCATAATTTAAAAGGAAAAATGCTAAAAAGTAAATAATAAATTAAAATATATTAAAATAATAATGATAATTTAGAAAACCTTAATGGAGTGCAAACTAAAAGACCTCAGGAGCCTTTGGTATGTTTGACCAAAGGAGTTTAGATAGAAACTAAATTGAATTTCTAAATTTCCCTTAAAGTACATTTCTAAAAGATACACAAAAGCAATTTATACCTATATGTTAGATTTTTATAAAAAAAGGTGGAAAACAAAATATAAGTGGAACAGAATCAGAAAAGTCTTATCACTCCCTGGTTATGTTACTACTATATCTCAAATAGATCTTTCCCCATCTATCTGAGAATCTTGGCATGACAATGGATTTTCCTAATTGATCCTTTAAGATGTAAGACTCCTATTTAAACCATGTAGCTAGATAATATACCAAATACAAACCACTCAAGCATAACCCATTATTTTATGGCATTTTGTATTATAGGGTTGTCTTGAACTTCATCAAATTTACTAGAAGAACCAAAGACAGCCTTATCTATAGTATGGTTTCATGGCATGGACTCCTTGGACAATCACAATTTCAATTTCAATTCTAGGATCATAACTCTGGAACTGGAAAGAACCTCAGATGTTTAATTGGTCTAACCCCCTTATATTACCAAGAAAGGACCACAGAGATTAAGTGTCTTACTCAATATATCAAAGATAATAAGGGTCCAAGAAATAATTTGAATCCAGGTCTTTAGACTTCATAGCCAATGTTCTTTCCACTATATTATAATGTATAAGACTGTGTTATGTGCTTGGGATATAAAGGTTTTTTAGAAAGACCCAACCTTAAGGCACTTATAGCCTACCTATATCTCCTCTGCACAGACAGTTAAAAGCAAACTCAATTGAGGAGAGAGAATCAACCACTAGGAGGATGATAGGGCTCATATAGGTGATAGCTTTAAAGGCAGAGAGGCAGCGATAAGGGTATGGAGGGAAAGCATCCCAGGAGAGGGAGAGGGACTTGGAACAAAGACATGCCATAGATGATAATGAATGTGATGGAATACTACTTTGTGATAAGAAAGGATGAGCAGGATGGTTTCAGAGAAACCTGGGAGACAATGATCAGCTGTGAAAAGATGAGGATGATCTATGGCAATTCCAAAGGACCTCAGATGAAAAATACTCTCCACCTCCAGATGGACTCTGATGGCACACTGAAGCAGACTTTTTCATTTTCTTTATCTTGCTTTATTGTAACATGGCTAATATAGAAATATGTTTTGGGAGTCAAGATGGCGGCCTAGAAGGAGCAGAAGTTCAGACCACTGAATACCCTTCCTTACCAATCACAAACTGAATGATCCTAGGGGACTGAAAAGCAAACCTAACAACAAGACAGAGCCGGGGAACCCTCCTGCTGGACTCAATTCAAAAGGTATGCCCCCTGAAAATACAGAATCCGAGAACACTCGGGTTTAAGGGGAAGGGAGAAGGAAGGTGCCAGGACTCCTCCCTCCCCCCCCCCCCCCGTCCACCCAGAGCACTGAGACTCCAGCGGCAGTAGGAACTTCTGGGCAGGCAAAGGTGCTGGTTTGGAGGGTGTACCTTATGGGCAGGGCTGTGCCAAGTTCAGAGCATCGAACACAGAGGTGGGAAAGTTGCTAAAGAGGGACCATAAACCTGGCAGCCTGGCCAGAGCTGTGGAGATCCTCCATATTTGCTCCAGCCTTCCAGGAGGTTTTGGACTCAGGGCACACCCAAGCTGAACTTAATCCCATCAAAAGTCTTCAGAACTCAGGGAAGGCCAGGCTCCACACCCCTCCTCATTGACTGCTGGACTTTAATCCAATCAAAAGCCTCCAGAGGACAGGGAAGCTCAAACCCCCAACAACATTCCCCAAGAGACTGCACTGAGAGATCTTCTGTCAAAGCTCCAAGAGAAGAGACTGACAGAAGCCCCAAAAAACAAAAAAAAATGAGAGGAGCAAGAGTACAGACAAATATGGGGAGCAAAGAAGGGGAGAATATGAGCAAACAACAGAAAAAGAAGAAAGAAAAGAAAAGTACAATAGATAGCTTCTATACAGCAAACGGAACAGAGGGGAAGGCATCAGCAAACAATAAATCAGAAATCCCAATGAATTGTATACAGACTGTGGAAGAACTCAAAATGCAATTCAAAACACAATTAAGAGAGGTTGAAGACAACTTTAACAGCAAGATAAGTCATCTGGAAACAGAAAACAGTGTCTTGAAAGCCAAAATCAATCAGCTGGAAAATGAGGCAAAGGAGATGAAAGATGACCTTCAAAGAAAATCAGACCAGAAGGAAAAGGATTGCCAAAAAGCCAGAGATGAAATCCAGTCTTTAAGAACCAGAATACAACAACTGGAATTAAGTGACCTCACAAGGCAGCAGGACACTATAAAACAAAACCAAAAGAATGAAAAAATTGAGGAAAATATGAAGCATCTCATTCATAAAACAGAGGATTTAGAAAATCGTTCGAGGAGAGACAATTTAAGAATCATTGGTCTACCAGAAGACCATGACAAAAGAAAAAGCCTGGACATAATACTATAGGAAATTATTCAAGAAAACTGCCCCAATATCCCAGAACAAGAGGGAAAAGTGGAGATTGAAAGAATCCACAGATCAACTCCTGTACTTAATCCCAGGAATGTTATAGCCAAATTCAAGAACTATCAGACCAAAGAAAAGATATTACAAGCTGCCAAGAAGAAGTCATTCAGATACCATGGAACCACAGTGAGGATAACACAGGATCTGACTGCATCCAGGACACTGAAGGACCAAAAGGCATGGAATATGATATTCCTGAAAGCAAGAAAACTAGGTCTACAACCAAGAATCAACTACCCAGCAAAACTGAATATATTCTTACTGGGGAAAGTATGGTAATTCAACAAAATAGAAGAATTCCAAGAATTTTTAAAGAAAAGACCACACCTGAACAGAAAATTTGATGTCCAAGCACAGAACTCAAGAGAATCATCAAAAGGTAATTTAAAAAGAGGGGGAAAAGAAAAACAAAACAACAACAACAAAAATTTTAAGAGACTCAATAAGTTAAAATGATATGTATCCCTATAGAAAAAAGGTCATTGTTAACTCTTAAAATCTGTCGCTATCACCTTGGCAGCTAGAAGAATTACACTTAGAGGGAACAGTTGCAAACTGTATAGGATGAAATGACAAGACATAAATAGGTATATAGATATATGCATGCATAAATACATATACGTGTGTGTGTGTATATATATATATATATATATACAACTAGAGCTATAAAAGGGTTAAAAAAGAGAGGTTAATACTAAAAGAAATGGGAAAAGAAACAAATGGGGGTAAATTTATATGTCACAAAGAAGCTCATGGTGGGAGGGGAGAGAACATCAATACACTGGAAGGGTAAGGGGTTAGAGATAGGAAATACTCAACTCTTACATACTTTGAAAGTGACCCAAATAGGGAAGAACAATCCAATCCATTGGGGCAGCGAATAGATTTGTGCCCTATAGGGGAGTAGAAGGCTAACAAACGACTGGTGGGGAGGGAAGCAGTACAAGGGAGGGAGAGGGTGGGGGGGATAATTTTAGAAAGACTACAGGGAAAATAAGGGGGTATAAGAATGGAGGGGGTAGAAAGGGAAGTAAAATAAGGATGGGAACTAGGGGGATTGATTGAAAACAAACATCGGTGTAGAAGGAAATAGTGAAAGAAGAAAAGGCACGACCAGGAGTAGAAATCAAAATGCCAGGAAATACACAGCTAGTAAACATAACTCTGAATGTGAATGGAATGAACTCACCCATAAAATGCAAGCAAATAGCAGAGTGGATTAGAATCCAAAACCCTACCATATGCTGTTTAAAAGAAACACACATGAGGAAGGTAAATACACATAAGGGGAAAGTAAGAGGATGGAGACAAATCCATTGGGCATCAACTGATAAAAAGAAGGCAGGAGTCGCAATCATGATATCTGACAAAGCCAAAGTAAAAATAAATTTAGTTAAAAGAGATAGGGAAGGTAATTACATCCTGATAAAAGTCAGTATAGACAATGAGGAAATATCTGTACTCAACATGTATGCACCAAATGGCAGAGCATCCAGATTTCTAAAGGAGAAATTAGGGGAGGTCAAGGATGAAATAGATAGAAAAACTATACTAGTGGGAGACCTGAACCTTCCTCTATCCAAACTAGATAAATCAAACCAAAAAATAAATAAGAAAGAGGTATGAGAAGTGAATGAAATTTTAGGAAAATTAGAGTTAGTAAACATGTGGAGAAAAATAAATAAGGACAAAAAGGAATATACCTCCTTCTCAGCAGTACATGGTACATTTACAAAAATTGACCATGTATTAGGGCATAAAAACATTGCAAATGAGTGCAAAAGAGCAAAAATAATAAATGCAACCTTCTCAGATCACAATGCAATGAAAATAATAATTAGTAAGGGTATGTGGAGAGGTAAATCAAAAATTAATTAGAAATTAAACAATATGATTCTCCAAAACTGGTTAAAGAACAAATCATAGAAACAATTAATAACTTCATTGAAGAAAATGATGATGATGAGACATCCTTTCAAAACCTATGGGATGCAGCCAAAGCAGTACTCAGGGGGAAATTTATATCCTTGAGTTCATATATTAACAAATTGGGGAGGGCAGAGGTCAATGAATTGGGCATGCAAATTAAAAAATTAGAAAGTGAACGAATTAAAAATCCTCAGATGAAGACTAAATTAGAGATCCTAAAAATCAAAGGAGAAATTAATAAAATTGCAAGTCAAAGAACTATTGATTTAATAAATAATACTACAAGCTGGTACTTTGAAAAAACAAATAAAATAGACAAAGTACTAGTCAGTCTAATTAAAAAAAAGGAAAGAAAAAAACTAAATTGACAGTATCCAAGATGAAAAGGGAGACTTCACCTCTAATGAAGAGGAAATTAAGGCAATCATTAAAAACTATTATGCCCAATTATATGGAAACAAATATAGCAATCTAGATGATATGGATGAATACTTACAAAAATATAAATTGCCTAGACTAACAGAGGAAGAAATAAATTACCTAAACAACCCCATATCAGAAAAAGAAATTGAACAAGCCATCAAAGAACTTCCTAAGAAAAAATCCCCAAGTCCAGATGGATTCACAAATGAATTCTATCAAACATTCAAAGAACAACTAATCCCAATATTATACAAACTATTTGACAGAATAAGCAAAGAAGGAGTGCTACCAAATTCATTTTATGACACAAACATGGTACTGATCTCAAAGCCAGGCAGGTCAAAAACAAATAAAGAAAACTATACACCAATCTCTTTAATGAATATAGATGCAAAAATCTTAAACAGGATACTTGCAAAAAGACTCCAGCAAGTCATCACAAGGGTTATTCACTATGACCAGGTAGGATTCATACCAGGAATGCAAGGATGGTTCAATATTAGGAAAACCATCCACATAATTGACCATATTAACAAGCAAACTGACAAAAATCACATGATTATCTCAATAGATGCAGAAAAACCTTTGATAAAATACAACACCCATTCCTATTGAAAACACTAGAAAGTATAGGAATAGAAGGGCCTTTTCTAAAAATAATAAATCGTATATATCTGAAACCATCAGCAAACATCATCTGCAATGGGGATAAACTCGAAGCCTTCCCAATAAGATCAAGAGTGAAACAAGTATTCCCATTATCACCCCTATTATTTAACATTGTACTAGAAACACTAGCAGTAGCAATTAGAGAAGAAAAAGAAAAAGAAATTGAAGGTATTAAAATTGGCCATGAGGAGACCAAGCTATCACTTTTTGTGGATGATATGATGGTCTACTTAAAGAATCCTAGAGAATCAACCAAAAAGCTAGTCGAAATAATCTACAACTTTAGCAAAGTTGCAGGATACAAAATAAACCCACATAAGTCATCGGCATTTCTATATATTTCCAACCCATCTCAGCAGCAAGAATTAGAAAGAGAAATTCCATTTAAAATCACCCTAGACAATATAAAATACTTGGGAATCTCTTTGCCAAGACAAACACAGGAACTATATGAACAAACTACAAAACACTCTCCACACGATTAAAACTAGATCTAAACAATTGGAAAAACATTGATTGCTCATGGGTGGGACGAGCTAACATTAAAAAAAAATGACAATCCTACCCAAATTAATTTACTTATTTAGTGCCATACCCATTGAACTACCAAAAAACTTCTTTACTGACATAGAAAAAAACATAACAGTGTTCATTTGGAAGAACAAAAGATCAAGGATATCCAGGGAAATCATGGAAAAAAATGCAAAGGAAGGACGACTTGCAGTCCCAGATCTCAAACTATACTATAAAGCAGTGGTTATCAAAACAATTTGGTACTGGCTAAGAGATAGAAAGGAGTATCAGTGGAATAGACAGGGTAAATGACTTCAGCAGGACAGTCTATGATAAACCCAAAGATCCCAGTTTTGGGGACCAAAACCCACTTTTTGATAAAAAAAAAACTGCTGGGAAAAATGGAAGACAGTATGGGAGAGATTAGGTTTGGATCAACATCTCACACCCAACACCAAGATAAACTCAGAATGGGTGAATGACCTGAATATAACGAAGGAAACTATAAGCAAATTAGGCAAACACAGAATAGTATACTTGTCAGATCTTTGGGAAAGGAAAGACTTTAAACCAAGCAAGAGCTAGAAAAAAATCACAAAATGTAAAATCAATAATTTTGATTACATCAAATTAAAAAGTTTTTGTACAAACAAAACTAATGCATCCAAAATTAGAAGGGAAGCAACAAATTGGGAAACAATCTTCATTACAAAAACCTCTAACAAAGGTCTAATTACTCAAATTTATAAAGAACTAAACCAATTGTACAAAAAATCAAGCCATTCTCCAATGGACAAATGGACAAGGGACATGAATAGGCAATTTTCAGTTAAAGAAATCAAAACTATCAATAAGCACATGAAAAAGTGTTATAAATCTCTGATAATCAGAAAAATGCAAATCAAAACAACTCTGAGGTATCACTTCACACTTCACACTGGCTAACATGACAGCAAAGGAAATTAATGAATGCTGGAGGGGATGTGGCAAAGTCGGGACATTAATTCATTGCTGGTGGAGTTGTGAATTGATCCAACCATTCTGGAAGGCAATTTGGAACTATGCCCAAAGGGCACTAAAAGACTGTCTGCCATTTGATTCAGCCATAGCACTGCTGGGGTTGTACCCCAAAGAGATCATAAGGAAAAAGACTTGTACAAAAATATTCTTAGCTGCGCTCTTTGTGGTGGCCAAAAATTGGAAAAGGAGGGGATGCCCTTCAGTTGGGGAATGGCTGAACAAATTGTGGTATGTGTTGGTGATGGAATACTATTGTGCCCAAAGGAACAATGAACTGGAGGGATTCCATGTGAACTGAACGACCTCCAGGAAGTGATGCAGAGCGAAAGGAGCAGAACCAGGAGAACATTCTATACAGAGACTAATACACTGTGGTATAATCGAACGTAATGGACTTCTCCATTAGTGGCGCTGTAATGTCCCTGAACAATCTGCAGGGATTTAGGAGAAAAAACACTATCCACAAGCATAGGACAAACTGTGGGAGTGAAAACACCAAGGAAAGGATATTGCTTGACTACAGGGGTTAAGGGGATATGATTGAGGAGAGACTCTAAATGAACACCCTCATGCAAATACCAAAAACATGGAAATGGGTTTGGATCAAGGACACATGTGATACCCAGTGGAATCGCGATTTGGCTATGGGAGGGGTGGCTGGAGGGGGGGAGGAAAAGAAAATGATCTTTTTTTTCCAATGAATAATGTTTGAAAATGACCAAATAAAATAATGTTTAAAAGGGAAAAAAAAGAAATATGTTTTGCATGTTTTCACATCTGTAATGGGATCATATTGTTTGCCTTCTCAAGGAGAGGGACTGGAAGGAGGGGAGAATAAGAAATGCATAATTTTTTTTAAAAAGAATGCTAAAAATAAATAATTATTTTATTTTATTTAAAGTAAAATAAATGTCATAGATGATGACAGGTTCTAGTCTACCCAATAATGCATCCTAATGCATTCTAAATCTTACACAAAAGGTTTTTTTCTTTTATTTCTAAACAAATTCATACTCTCCTCTTTCATTTAAAGCTCCTTAGCTGTCATTCTGCTGTTGATAGGAACAGCTCTAGATAGCCTTTCATCCTGTACTGCTTAGGATGCTTAGAAAGGAGATCACTGGCGTCTCAGATGATATACATATCCCGTAACATTGAGGGCCAAACCATGTTTCCTAAAACACATCGATAGAGTAAAATCCTAGCAGAGTGAACACCCGTAACTTAGCTATTAAAGAATAACTAATGTAAAAGATAAAGAAGTTATATAAATTATGTAGAAACAGAAAATATGACATAATTGTCAAAAAATACACAGCTGTGTTTTAATGGCCTTCAATGACATTTCTAGAATTACGATCTAAGAAAGCACATACCTCTCCTTCGCAACTACGATCCCAAGTAATTGGTCTTCAAGTCCTTCTGGTGTTATCATGAAATTGAGCAGAGAAACTTTTGTAGCCAGCTCAGGCATATAATGAGGATTTCTCAGTTTTGTGGTGATATAGAATTTGAAATCAAAGGAATATTCAATAATGACTTCTCCAAGCCTCATGCAATCAATGCCTCCTGATGTTTCAAAAAACAAGAAAGAAACAGATATTGTTTGCCCTTACCTCTGTAAATGCCCTATCGCTGTTTCTCTAATGACCTTAAAACATATTTAATGGCTACAAAGGATGGAGACTTGATTGATAATCAGAGAAAATACAGTTGGATAAATCAATTAAAAAGTCCTTAATAAGGACTTACTATGTGCCAAGTACTATGCTAAGCACTAGACGACAGTGGAAGTGGAGCATTCTGGAGATGGACACGCTTTTGCTGAATTTTATAACCCCTCCAGATGATGTTATTTGAAAGATTTCTCCTTCTTTCCTTCTGCCTCAAACCAGAAACCCTAATCATTTGTAGAAGACACTTAAAGATGCCAGAAACACTCAGCTTTGACAGTGAAGACCGTCTTGCCTAAATGGGAAGGGCACAGAGAAAAGGAAAGACCAACCCAACCATGACCCAAACTTAGCTCTGTTATTCCCAACTTGGGATTCTTTGCATTCCCTAAACATCTGATACCCTTGACTCCCTCTTCCATATCTAGTCTAATGGACAATCTATGCAAGATTATAGCAATGAACCAAGCCACTGCCTGGTCTTCCTTCACTCATTCCTGCTGGTCAGCCCCAAATTTTCATTGACAAGTAATGATCTGACATCAACCCATTCAGAGCTGCTCATGTCAAAGACCTGTGATTTCATCAGTGAGAATCTGCTCCACAACAATCCATTTACACCTTATGATCTCTATGAGTTACTTAAGGGTCAAAAGGGATGTGGAGCCACAAGGTACAGACCCTCCTTACCTGACACCTGGACTGTCACAACATCCAGCTGCTTGGTCTCTTACTATTAGTCTTTCCTTCCTATTAATCTTTCCTTCAGAGCCACCAAAGTGATCCTCCCAACGATCACGTCTGAACATGTCACTCCTCTACTCATCCCTGGCACCCCCAGGACCAAATCTAAAATCCTTGCTGGGGATTCAAAGCTCTTCAAATTCAGGATTCAAAACCTGCCCACCATTCCCACATGTACCTTTCACAAAGTCTTCTTGAAACTTATACCTGCCTCCAACAATCTCTTTAATTAATGATTTATTATTAATAGTTATTCATTCCCCCTAAACCTTCCTACCATCCTTTTTACTGTAAAGGCCACCACCATCCTCAGGCTCTGAGCTTAGCAATCATCCTGGGCTCCTCACTATCTTTTGCCTGCCATATCTAGGCTGGTAACCATGATCTGTTGATTTCACCTTCGCAGCATCTCTTGAAAATGCCCCCTCCTTTCTCCTCCATCCTGGGGGGCAGGTCCTCATCACCTCACTCCTGGTAGTCTAGGGAACATTTTTCAATAGGCTGCTGGTATATCTCCCTATTCCAATCCATCCTTCCTTCAGCCACTAAAGCAATCTTACAATCCTCAAAAACAACTCAACTTATTAATTTTCAGTTTCTCCAAGTTGATAGTTTTCAAATAGCCAAATGAGAACCTGTATATAAACCTTAAAGCATAAAAAGATGAGAGCTACAGTTATCATTCCTAATGCTTCTACGATTTCCTTTTACCTTGTTTAAAAGTTTGTCTTAGCAGTAAGGGCTCCAAAGAGGGATCCAGCTCTTCCCCAACATTTTCTAAAAGAAGTGGGGTACCAAACTGAATACAGTTTTCCAGTGTTCTCATGTAGTCTGAATCTGAGAGCTTAATCACATTTAGTTGGTTATCCTTCTCAGAGTTCTTAATCCATTTGTTGGCTTGACCCTGGGGATCAATCATTAGAGGCCTGAAATAAAGAAGGAAGAGTATTAAAGTTTCTCAACATGCTGTGTGATGATCATTTCGCTGTAAACATCCCTCACTTTAGATGCCATCTGCATGTGCCCCAGGGCCATATAGATCACTGCAGGGAAGTCTTCAGATTATCCAGCTACATCACCTCTGTCCTTTCAGGAGAGGGAGAATGGTGGAATGAGTAGAGAGGAGCCAGCCATGGACTCGGGATGCCTTTGACCCAGAATGGTTCTGTAATTCTGGATAAGTCACCAATCTAGTTCTCCTGGTCAACTCTCTCAGAATGCAGAGGGACTGCCAATATGTATTGGCAGGAGGCATTTCCACATCTGGAATTGCCAATGTGATGAAATCATGCATAAGCACCAAAAATTCAATCCTATCTAACATTGATTGTTATTGGGGAATATATCCACAGAATTCTAAAAATGAGGGAAAATACAGCATTTAGAGTTTGAGATTAAATACACGAGCAGAAAAATAATTTCTCTGGTCCTTACCAACGCCTGGAATTGCTAACAATCACACCATTGTCTATGGAGAATGCATCCGATGGTAGTCCGGCAATATTCCAGGCTCGAATCTTGATGGGATCACCCAGAATCTTACTCAGAGAGAAGTCTTCAGAACAAGGGATTTTTTTTGCCTGTAAGAAATACAAGTCAATATACAGTTCTGATTCTTTCACAGCACAGTGGAAAGTTTAACTCAACTTGGTCCTCAAAGTTGGCCGTCCTCATAACTTCACTCTGTGGTCTGGCTATGATGCTGCGGCCAAGAATGCTACGGCACATCCAAATAATCTCTGGCAGGTCTTACCAGGCTAGAGAGGTTTGAGGCGTGGATCTAAAGACGTTTGTCATCCAAGGACCAGCTTTGGGGGCCAGAGAGACTTGGCGCTAAAAGGCTGGCCAATGGCCATGACTTCTTTTGGACACTAAAACTCATAAAGACTGCCTCCTAAGGTTTGGGGGAGTCGTGACCTGGAAAGGACCTCAGAGGCCATCTCATGCAGCGCCAGCCAATGAAGAAGTAACTTGTCTGAGGTCGTGCAACCAGAAAATAGCCAGAGCCTCCTCTCCTGGACCCCAGGTGCTACCCTGATGAAATCGTGGGTCTTTTGAAATACTGATAGATCATTTTAACTGTCCTTAATAGGTATTAAATTTAGTAATACTCAAATATTATTAATATTCCAATGAATCTGTGATCTCACTGACATTTTCTTCAGTAATCCAAATGGAAACTCTTCCTTGCCTACCCATCCCATGTTCCTCCAGCATATGACTTCTCAAAAGCTCATCCCAGCAGGTCCATGCTACAGCCTTCATCACTTTCTTAACATGAGGATATGAGTGGAGCATGTTTACTGTCCATTTTTCATGATGGCTCTGGGTCAAAAGACCTGGGTTCAAATCCCATCTCTAATGATTACCAACTCTGTGGCCTAGAACAAGTCTCTAAATCTGCCTAGGCCTTCATTTCCTCAGCAGTAGCAGGTGGAGGACAGATAAGAGAACCGATGAGATTCATTCCAGATCTGAATTGATGACCCTACGACGATCTCTGCTGCATGGCCATCCCAGATTTTCTCCTTTCATACATTTTCCTGACAATATCTTGTAATCCTTTTCCAATAACCCATAAATAAATAGATATATAAATGAACAGACTAAAAGAGATAAATGAACAAAAACAAAAACTGAAAGGACCTGAATGAAAATACAATTTGGCAAAGGAAAAATAGGAAACTATTTTTTTAGTGATGTCAGTATTTCTCTCACCCCAATACCATCCTTTCCCCTAAAAGTGCCAAAAAAGGGGGCATTTGGGTAGCTCAGTGGATTGAGAGCCAGGCCTGAAGATGGGAGGTTCTGGGTTCAAATATGGCCTCAGACAATTCCAAGCTGTGTGACCCCTGGGCAAGTCACTGAACCCCCATTGCCTAGCCCTTCCTGCTCTTCTACCTTAGAACCAATACAGAGTATTGATTCTAAAGATGGAAGGTGAGGGTTTAAAAAAGTGTCAAAAAAATCTAGGCAACAATATTCCAATGAGCTATAAGACAGAAAGAAAGTACCTATTCATAGAAAAATTATATTAAAAACATATTCAAAATATTTACGGAATATTTTGTGAGAGCAAAAACAAAACTAGAAACCAAGTGAGTGCTCATACACTGGGGAGTGACTGAGCCACTTCAGAATATGTGTTGATGTAAGTAATAGAACATTATTGGGCTGTAACTGGCATGTGAGGGATTCAGAGAAATATGGGAAGATTTGTATCAATGTATGCAGTAAAAAAAAGCAAAAGTAGAAGATCAATGTGTGCAATGACTACAAAAATAGAAATGAAAACCCTAAAAAGCAATTAAACTTGGAATAAATGCCCTGAACAGTCTCGAGGCCAGAGAACAGTGGATGAAATGAGAAGGGAAAGATCAAGGACTGGGATGGTGAAGGAATTGACAACTCAGGTCATTTTGTTAGTCAGCGGCTGAACTTTTCTTATTTTGTTCCTTGGGAAGGTTTAGCATCAGGAGAAGACTCTGTGATGTAGAGAGCCTGTGTAAAACTTTAAATTTTAAAAAAAGGAAGCATAACATGCTCAGCGATGGCAGGAGCATCCGAGTCTTTTGAAACACAATCTGTGAAGGATCCATCCATTACCTTACACAACTTGCTCCAGTCCTCCGTACATTCCTGTCGGAAGCCCACAGTGAAAGCTCCCAGGTAGGCTATGACGCCTGCTGATACCAAAACGTCTCCTGTCAAGTTGTCATAGGTGCCTTGGAGGTCATCAGCTGCTTGAGACCATCTGTGGGTAAGCAGAGACAAGATAAAGACCAAAAACAGGAACCATCAGCCAAGCAGAGCCTGAGCAAAGGTTTAATGGCGCCATGAAAAGACCACTGGATGGAGGGGCCATAAGGAGACATAGATTCTAGTCTTATCTCTGTTCCTTAAAAGTCTGGTCATTTTGAGCACAACACTTTGACTCTCTGGGTCTCCTCTTTATCTTTTAAATCAGTGGTGGGATGGAGCCCCAAAATATCTTCTAGCCTAAAAATTAAGACACAAAGAGGATAATTCTACATTTGATTGTTGTTGTTTGGTTAAGTCTGACCCTTTGGGACCCCATTTGGGGTTTTTCTGGCAAAGATGCCGTGGTTTGCCATTTCCTTCTCTAGCTCATTTTGCAGAAAAGGAAACTGAAGCAAACAGGGTTAAGTGACTTGTGCAGGGTCATACAGCTAATAAGTGTGAAAAGCTAGATTTGAATTTAGGTCTTCCTGATCCCAGGCCCATTCCTCTATACACTGCACCATCTAGCTGTCCTCCCCATTTGATTATTAGAACACGATGTATTTACTCCAAGCTTTCGTAATCCTTCAAAAAAATTATACCAAAAAAACATTTTTCATAGTCGGACTCCCCTGATTCCTCAAATATCTGAACATCCCCCTCCAACACACAATGCTAAAATAAATCCAAAATTCGGGTTTTTTTATGCCTTCCTGTCAAACACCTAAGGAAGTCTGAGAGCATCATGGGAAGAGTGTTTGGTGCAGTCATTCAAATCCAGGCTCTGACACTTTGCATTGGCGTGACTCTGGACAGGGCACTTAACCGTAGTGGGCCTCAATTTCATCCTCTGTAAAACCATGGAGTTGGACTACCTGACCTCTGTAGTATTTTCTACTGCACATCTATAATCTTATGACCTTACAAAAATTGGACAAACATTATCCGTGTGTCTGCTATGTACAAGAATCTTCTATATGGTGACGTAAGGAAAACGACTTTTGAATAAATAAATGTAGTGCAGGAAACCCAAATTCCAATGTCAGTAGTTTGTCTTAAAAATGATGACTGTTGAAAAGACATTCTTAACAATAGCATCTGTAAGTACAAAACAAAGAGACTAGAAACCACCTACATGTCCCACAACTAGTTAAATAAATCACAGTACATTAAAGTATCAACTGATCAATTAAGCAGCATTTATTAAACACCTCCTTAAGCACCCTGAGGATTCAAAGACAAAAGTGAGCAAGTCCTTGATCTCTGGAGCTTCCAGTCTAGCTAGAGAAGGTAATCTAAACATCTATAAGCATTTGTAAAATCGACACAAGGCAATTTGGGAAGAAAGGCATTGGCATTTTGGGAAGAAAGGCATTGGCATCTATAGCGTGAAGGAGAGACGTCATGGAAAAGGTGGGAAGGGATTCTGGAAGATGGTACTCAGGAAAGGAGTCCATGCCAGGCCTGGCTAAGGTAGAGGACAAGAGACAAAGGGCTCCATCAGACTACATCGAGGAGGCCAGTTTGGCTAGAGGAATAACATGGAATAAGACGGGAAAGATAGGTCAGGGCCAGGTCGTGAAGGACTTTAAGTGCCAAAGCAAGGATTATATTTGATGCTGAAGTTACCAGAGAACCAATGGAGTCACTTAGTAGGGGAGAAACAGGACTGGATTTATACTCTAGGAAAATCTGTTTGGAGTAAAAGTGAAGTACAAATGGGAGAAGGGAGGGAAGTGGGCAGGGAGGCAGAGACACCAGTTAGAAGTCTATTGGGAGAGTTCAGGTGAAAATCAGAACTATGGTGATGGTTGCCAGTGATGTGACAGATGGTACAACAGTAGAAAAGACACCATGGGTATGTGTCACATGGATTTGAAGACATAGTTGTTGTTGGAGAGACTGGAAAGATGGTTGTGTCCTCGATAGAAATGGTTAGAAGTTCAAGGAAGGATGGGACTGGAGTTTACAGAGTAGGGAAGGGAGAGATATCAAACTCAAATTTGGACGTGTTGTGTTTGGGATGCCCAAAGGATATCCAGTTCCAAAAGTCAAGGAGGCAGCTCCTAATTTGGGCCTGGAGCTGAGAAACTCTGTATAGATCTGCCAGTCTTCAGCAGAGGGATGATCATTAAACCCATGGATACTGATAATGTCATAAAGAAAGAGAGAAGAGACTCAGAACAAAGCCTTGGGGGACACCTTCAGACAGGGGATTTGTGCTGGATGATTATTCAGCAAAAGAGGCCAAGAAGTAAGTCTCATGGAACCAAGAATGAGCAATTTCATGAAAATCTTAAGAGGAGAAGAATGGAAAAGAAAGGGATCTACATCATTCAGTGACATAGAGAAATCAAGTCAGGTAAGAACAGAGAAAAGGCCATCAGATTTTGCAATGAAGGACTTTTCCAATTGTTCCCTTTCACCCACACTCCCACTAACAGAAATGTCTTCCCTCTGAGATTACATCCCACTCAGGAGTATGCTCATTTAACCACCAGATCGATGGGGAAGGGGAGTTTGCAAGAAACACTTTTAAGTTTAATCTGTGTTATTAACATTTTCTCCATCACATTCTTAAGACTAAACAATCAAAATAAATAAGGAAATCAAGCCTTGACTTGTGGCATTTGCCAATATTCATAGTGGAAATGCTCACACTGAAAAATTAAAAATGAACACATCTTGTAAACTAGTTTGATCTGGCTCTACTTATCCCTGTTTGTGTATTGTCTCCCCTAATAGCAAATGAGTTCCTAGGGGGCAAGAAGTGTAGGATTTGTTTTTTTGCCTCTCTTTGTACCCCCATCACTTAGCTCAATGCCTGGCACACACAAAACACTCAATAAATGCTCTGTTGACTGACTGAGGACTTTGGAAGGTCAGTTCAAGTGAATAAGGAAGTCAAAAGCCAGACTGTGGAGGGTTTAGAAGAGAGCAAGAAAAAAAAAGAAATAGAAAGGGCAGACAGAGGCAATCTTTTCAAGGAGTTTGGCAGAGAAAGGATAGAGAAAGCACAAACCTTAGCTAGAGGGAAGGGTAGGATGTAGTGAAGGAGGTTTTTTGAGGATGGGAGACATTTGAGTATGCCTGTAGACAGCAAAAAAAAAAAAGAATCAGATCAGGAAAGATCGAAGGTTCTAAGAGGGGGCATGATCATGTTGGTAATCTTTAAGAGAAGAAGGAATAGGATCAAGGACACCCATACGGGACTTGGTTAGCCTTGAGTAAAAAGACAGCCTCTTCATCAGAGAATACAGTAAAGGAAGAGGGATGGAGTGGCAGGGGGAGATGATGTCAAGGGATTTTAAGAGAAGGAGAATGAGGAAATATGCTCACACAACTGTTTTTTTTTTAATTTCTGGCTTTGGGACTTCAAAACCTCACTGACTTATTCTAGAACTTATCTGGCACCTAGAGCCTCCTGGGTCTAGAATGTCCAATCATCTTGAAGCCTCTTTGACCCAAAACATCCCTCTGTAAGACTTGCTCCCTCCTTCCATTAGTGAAGGAAGAGCCTGGAGCTTCTATATTATGTGGAGGCCATAGACGATATTCATTCACTGGAACTTAAAGAGTGCCTGAAAAGTTGTATTAATATTGTAGTTTTGGGACAGCTAGGTGTCTCAGTGGTTTGAGAGCCAGGCCTAGAGATGGAAGGTCCAGGGTTCAAATATGACCTCAGACACTTCCAAGCCTGTTAACCTCGAGTGCTAGTGCTTAACATTCTTCTGCCTTCGAACCAATACACAGTACTGACTCTAAGACAAAAGGTAAGGGTTTCCAATAAATCTGTAGTCTTTGTGTGTGTGTTTTGAAGTTGTTTGTAAATAACTGCTGAATAAGTTTGCTTGCAGCAAACTTTTAATAAATCATTTCACTAAAATAATTTCAACACACAAAAATAATTTGAAAATCAATCTCTCCCTCAGTCAGGTAAACAGTAGTTATCTAGTCTGCTCTTCTAGAAAAGTAATTCTCCCATCACCAGTAATACTTCTTCAGGAGGATTCTGCAATTGACTGACAATCAAAAAGATAACCTGTATTTTGAATTAGTATTACAGTCATAAGAATGAAATCAAGAGAGTCCTGGCACAATCTCATACTGATTCTCTTGAGAACAAAGACAGCTGGGTGTGGCAGAGGATAAAGTGAGTTTGACTCATTAATAATAATAATAATAATAATAATAATAATAATAATAATAATAATAATGAGCTAACATTTATATGGAGCTTACATATATTATCTTATTGAATTCTCATAACAACCCTGGAAGGGTAGGTGCTGTTCTTATCTCTGTTTTACAGTTGAGGAAACTGAGGCAGTCAGAACTTAAATGAATTATCCAGGGTCAGCTAGTGAGTGTCTGAGACATTTTTTTGAATGAACTCAGGTCTCCCTGGCTCCAATCCGGAAACTTTATTCATTGCCCCACTCAGCTGCCCCTCAAAACACTTATGAGTTGTGTGACAAAGGAAGTTACTTAACCTTTCTCAGCCTCAGTTTTATTTCTAAAATGAGAATAATAATGGAACTTACCTTACAGAGTTTTGTGATGGATCCATCAAGGTAATATACATAAAGCTCTAATGAAATGTTAAGGACTTTGGTAAATGTCAGTTATTATGTATTTGTAATGCCATAAATGAGATGGGGCTAGAGCCTGTCGTGTAGATGGTAGCAATGGAGCAACAGGGAGATAATGAGCCTATGTGAGGACCAGATCCAAACCTTGGTTGGCCCCATCAGCACAACACTCCAACCCACAGGGGCCCAGGTCCCCCAGCCCCATCACCCAAGTCCTTAAATCTAGTGAAAAGGTTGGAATTCTTGGCATTTTTGTCCCAGACCTTGTTTTTTCTCCACCCAGTCCACCAATCAGTTTGGACGCTCTCTCCAATTTCTTTGCACAGAGCTCCACCTGATCCTCTAGCCGGGCTTTTTCCTCGGTTTTCTCACGAAAGGTCTGTTGCAATTTGGCCAGGCGATCTTCCACTGCCTTGAGTTCTGCTCTCTTCTGATTCAGAAGCTCCATTGTCTCTGCCAAAGACTTCTGAGCTTCAGCTAAACGGGCTTTCTTGGGGGCAACAACCTAGATGGAAAGAATTAACTGAAAATTCTAGTCATTCGTGACATATGCAACACTCAAGAGGCTCACAAAATCTTTACATGGTGCATAACTTGGCCCTTTGGGCAAATCAGTGACACAGAATTGTTTCATACCACTAACAAGGAAAAACATTTTTAATGTGATACTTCAGGGCAGCAAAAAAGGATCTTAAGGGAAAACTTTAGAAAATGGGGCAAGGAGAACAACACATCATGGAAATGTTTTAATGTTGCATATTTGTTGAAAAGTTTGCTTTTCTTGCTTTCTTTTAAATTGGGGTGACAAAGAACAGTAAAGAAAGAATGAAAAGAAGGAAGGGATACAGGAAGGAAGGAAGGAAGGAAGGAAGGAAGGGATACAGGAAGGAAGGGATACAGGAAGGGATACAGGAAGGAAGGAAGGAAGGAAGGAAGGAAGGAAGGAAGGAAGGAAGGAAGGAAGGAAGGAAGGAAGGAAGGAAGGAAGGAAGGAAGGAAGGACAACAATTCCAAATTTCTTATTCCCTGAAACAAAATGCCAATCATTGTGATACTTCTCTTATGTCACTGCATTACAGAATAAAATTATAGACAAATTGCCCATCTGTATTGGTGGAAGGTGTTTCCATGTTGGGAGTTCACCTAGGAAATAATGAGTCTGGCCAAACATGTATACATATATGTATGTCTACAGACACGTACATACATATGCATGTGTGTAGTATGTACACATTCATACACATAGAGGTATCTACTGACTTTAACTTCTGGGAATCTTTTACTAAGTAGACTATTCCCAAGAGCACCTCCATGACCACGCCCATTACCTTTGCCACTCTGTCGTAGACCTCCATAGCCATAATCCATTTGCACAGACCCTCAGCGGCAGAAGACGCCTTGGCCACCTTAGGGGGGTCAAACTCAGGGTTTGTTAGGTATTCATTCCGAATCTTCTGCATGACAGACACCTACAGGACAAGCAGTCAGCTTTCAAAGTTATTGAATACAAAAATTTGGAAATAAAAAAAAATTGTATGAAATTGTACAACCTTCCTAAAGAACAAAACAGTCAGTTTACAATAAAAATTCCAAAAATAATCCTATGCTTGGGGGAAGCTGGGTGACTCAGTGGATAGAACACAGGCCTGGAGATGGGAGGTCTCGGATCCAAATTTGGCCTTAGACACCTCTTAGCTGTATGACCCTGGGCAAGTCACTTGACCCCCACTGCCTAGCCCTTACCACTCTTCTGCCTCAGAACCAATACACAGTATTGATTCTAAGATGGAAGGGGAGAGTTTAAAAATATATATAATCATCCTATGCCTGGAGCCAAAAAATTACATTGTATAGAAATATCCACTTGCTCAAAGATTTTCATAGCCGTTTGTATTTGTAACTTTAAAGAAACTTGAAGGAAACTAAATGGAGAACAGCTAAATAAGGTGTGGCATGCTGTCATTTTGGTTGTCCTGGAATTAATGAATTACAGGGCAATTAAGACTAAGAAGCCTGAGGACAACTGTAAAGGATAACCAAATTAAGTAGTTCTAATCAGTTTATATTCATTGTTTTATGCCTTTTAAAAACTTTATATCCTTTGGATGTAATGCTATTAGACAGTCGGTATCATAATGATAAATTGTAATCACAACAGGATTAATAGTATGAAATAACCCTAATTACTAATTGATTAACTGTGTATGCAAATCAGTAATCAATAATTATATTGTGAGTCAAATATTACGGGAAATTCCCAGGGGGCCTTGCAAAATATTTTGCCAAGTAGAGTTTGTGCATGTCTTTAGCATCCTGACATATATCCAGACTTCCCTGAAGCTGTGATCTCACTTGGCTATGAAACTATAGCATAACCATGGCCACCTTTATTTTCCTGATATATAGAATAGGTAGCTACATCACCTGCCCCTATGAGAAGGTAAACAAAGAGCCTGAACTTCTTGAAAGAGACCTTCTAGAAGACAAAACTGTGGCTGCCCCCCTTTCAAAAGAAGCAAGATGCAGCTGACTGACCTCCCTTTCTGGAAAGAGTTTGTGTAATCTGACTTGCATGAAGCATAAATACTGGTCAACTGATGGGCTCTGGGTCTCAGAGGGTGATGGGCGTATCCAGAGGACCTGACTGATTTACAGCTCTGCCAGTAAAGTCAGTTTTACTTAGAAGATTCTTTCTCTGGATTCATATCTCCCCTGGCAGTGACCTAGAGGAAATCGCCTCAGTTTCTTCATCCACAAAGTGAGAGAGGGTTGGAATAGATTACCTCTAATTCTTCCCTTCCAATTCTAAACCTATAAGGCCCATCTTGGCTTTGAAAGTCACCCATCAACATGTTAAGAGACAATTTCCAATTTAATGCTGACCCAACCCAAACCCAAATCTAATCAGTGATCCAAACACAAGCCTTAAGTCTATTCTAGATCTATTGGCAGGAGATGTCTTCCATACAAGAGAAAATGAACAGCAAAGCTCCCCAACTGGAAAGTAACATGGAGACCAAAAAGTATGTGATTTAGGGGAACCAAATGATTAAAAATTAGAACAAAAACGCCAAGATTACATGTTGGCATCCAAGTTCAGCAGCTTTACTGAGCCAGACCATCCTGCTGAAGGATCTATTCCAGGGGACATCATCATCATCTTCTTCATCACTCCCATTTCTGTAGCCCTCCAAGGTCTGCAATGTCTCGTCCTCACAATTTTTCCTCTGACACTTCCCTGACTCTGGTTGAGTCCCTCATCACCTCCCTCTTAGATGGTACCAACAGTCTGCTGGTGGGTCCTCAGTCCTCAGGCTTCTTCCCACTCCAGTCCATCCTCCACACAATCATCAAAGTGATTTTCCTGAAGCACAGATCTGACCTCATCCTCCTCCTATTCTGTAAACTCTAGGGGCTCCCTATTGCCTCTAGGATCAATCATAAAATTCCTTTTTTGGCTTTTAAAGCCCTTCATGGACTGGCCCTTTCCTACCTATCCCCCTCCTTACATTTGACTCCCAATATGTACTCTGGAATCCAGGGATGCTGGCCACCCTGCTGCTCCAAACACACAAAGCTCCATCTCCCAGCTCTGCTCTGGGGCTCTTATACATAGAATGCTCCCTCATTCTCTCCATCTCCTGGCTGGGATGGCTTCCTTCAAGAGTCAGCTCATATCCTACCTTTTCCCAGGGGTCTTTCCTCCTGATACCTCCCATTTCTTGTGCCTTCCTTATGAGATTACCTCTAATTTATCCTCTTTTGTGTACAGAGCTGTCTCTCCTGTTAGACTAGGAGTTTCTTGAGGGCAAAGTCTACCCTCGTGTCATTCTTTGTGTCCCTGGTACCCAGTAAAGTACCTGGCCCAGAGTAGGCACTTAATACATGCTCGTTGATTTGACTTGACTTATAAGTATTTTTATATCCATTTTATAGATGAAGAAACTGAGAAGAAGAGAGTAAGTGATTCATCCAAGGTCACACAGACCACAAATATCTAAGCCCGGATGTGAATCCAAGGTTCCTGCTCTACTCCCACCTCTGATTAGGACTCATCACTTAGCCTCCTGGGCCTCTGTTTTCTCATCTATAAAATGAGGGGGCTGGATTTAATGGCCTCTGGGATATGATCTTAGGGCACTATAGCCAGGGTGTTTTCTACCATGTTTTCTACTCTCCTTCAGGCCAAAGCACACAACAGCAATATTGATGAAGAGGTTCAAACAGTATAAAAGGAGAGGTCAGTACCAACATCATGAGTTCATTTTATTATACAAAGTCATACCAAGAAAAGTACTCTCTGGGACAGATGGGTGGCTCAGAGCATAGAGCACTAAGCCTGCAGATTGGAGGTCTTGGGTTCAAATCTGACCTCAGACACTTTCCAACTGTGTGACCCTGGGCAAGTGACTTTATCCCAATTGCCCAGCCCTTATCACTCTTCATCTTGGAAGCAATCCTTAGTCCTGATTCTAAGGGTCTAAAAAGAAAAGAAAAGTGTTCTCCTCTTGTAATCTGCATTCATCTCCACTACTTCATACATCATTAGGAAACTGCACAATATGGAAACAAAAAACACTCCAGGGTACTTACAGGAATGTTGTCCTTGTCATATTCTCTCAGATCTCTTAAGAAACTCATGTCTCCCAGGACTTTTTTGCTGGGGCCCCAATAATCCAATATCTGCCAGCAAAATAGATAAACATGCATCATTCAATGCCCAGACAACATCATCCCCCTGCCGAGTCTTCTGTAAGGCCTCATGCACTGGACCCACACAGAAAGGACCTGGGCCCTCTCTACACATCCTTTCTAGGGAACCGCCATGTAAGGAAGTATTCTCTATGCTCTCCCAACCCAGACGCCCGCCACACCAGGGATACTGCCTGCCACCTGCAGTGTGAGCACCCACCCAAGCCTTTCTAGGAGCCCCTTCATCAGGGATACCCTTCGAATGACTTCATGTTTACTTTGCATATATTTTGGATCTGCTCACGTGGAATCAAGGTTACCTTCCTGAGCGTGTGGACAGCTGTATTTTTGTATTGGTATGCCCAGTGCCTATCACCATGTCTGGCATGTAGAAGGTGCTTAATAAATGCTTACCAAAGGAATAAATAACTTAATGAGAGAAGGAACTCAACACTGAATAACGTAAAGATGTTTGCTGCTGACAACGTATAAATCCAAGCTGAGGGAGTCCAGATCACAGCTTAGGAGCAGCAATAGTTCAGTCCTCTGAAAACTCTTCCTTACCAATCACAAACTAAATGCTCCTAGGGGACTGAAAATCAAACCTAACAACAAGACAGAGCCGGGCAACCCTCCTGCTGAACTCAATTCAAAAGAGATTGCACTGAGAGATCTGACAAAGCTCCAAGAGTGAAGATTGACAGAAAGCCCCCAAACCAAAAAAATGAGAAGAGCAAGAGCACAGACAAATAGAGAGAGCAAAGAAGGGGTAAATGTGAGCAAACAACAGAAAAAGAAGAAAGAAATTACAATTGACAGCTTCTGCACAGGCAACGAACCAAGAACAAACAATACACAGGAGGAGGCAAGTAATAAAAGAGAAATCCCAGTGAATTGGAAACAGGCTTTGGAAGAACTCAAAATGCAATTCAAAATACAATTAAGAGAGACTGAAGACAATTGGGAAAGGAATTTAAAAATTAAGATAATTCATCTGGAAACAGAAAATAGTGTCTTTGAAAGCCAAAATCAACCAGCTTGAAAATGAGGCAAAGGAGATGAAAGATGAGGCAAAGAAGATGAAAGATGAGGCAAAGGAGACAAGAGATGAGGAAAAGAGAATGAAAGATGACCTCCAAAGAAAATCAGACGAGAAGGAAAAGGATTGCCAAAAAGCCAGAGATGAAATCCAGTCTTTAAGAACCAGAATATAACAACTGGAATTAAGTGACCTCACAAGGCAGCAGGACACTATAAAACAAAACCAAAAGAATGAAAAAATTGAGGAAAATATGAAGCATCTCATTCACAAAACAGAGGATTTAGAAAATCGTTCAAGGAGAGACAATTTAAGAATCATTGGTCTACCAGAAGACCATGACAAAAGAAAAAGCATGGACATAATACTACAGGAAATTATTCAAGAAAACTGCCCCAATATCCCAGAACAAGAGGGAAAAGTGGAGATTGAAAGAATCCACAGATCAACTCCTGTACTTAATCCCCAACTGACAACACCCAGGAATATTATAGCCAAATTCAAGAACTATCAGACCAAAGAAAAGATATTACAAGCTGCCAAGAAAAAGTCATTTAGATACCACAGAACCACAGTGAAGATAACGCGGGATCTGGCTGCATGCACATTGAAGGACTGAAAGGAATGAAATATGATATTCCAGAAAGCAAGGGGACTAGGTCTACAACCAAGAGTCAACTACCCAGCAAAACTGAATATATTCTTACAGGGGAAAGTATGGTAATTCAACAAAATAGAAGAATTCCAAGAATTTTTAAAGAAAAGACCACACCTGAACAGAAAATTTGATGTCCAAGCACAGAATTCAAGAGAATCATCAAAAGGTAATTTAAAAAGAGGGAAAAAAGAGAAAAAACAAAACAAAACAAAACAAAAAGCCACTTTTTTAAGAGACTCAATAAGTTAAAATGATATGTATCCCTATAAGAAAAGAGGTCATTGTTAACTCTTAAAAACTGTTGCTATCATCTTGGCAGCTAGAAGAATTACACTTAGAGGGAACAGTAACAAACTGTATGGGATGAAATGACAAGACATAAATAGGTATATAGATATATGCATGCATAAATACATATACATGTATAAATATATATATATATACAACTAGAGCTTAAAAAGAGGTTAATACTAAAAGAAATGGGAAAAGAAACAAATGGGGGTAAATGTATATGTCACAAAGAAGCTCGTGGTGGGAGGGGGGAGAACATCAATACACTGGAAGGATAAAGAGGTTGGAGATAGGAAATACTCAACTCTTATGTGCATTGAAATTGATCCAAAGAGGGAAGAACAATCCAATCCATTGGGGCAGAGAATAGATTTGCACCTTATAGGGGAGTAGAAGGGTAACAAACGGACTGGTGGGGAGGGAAGCAATACAAGGGAGGTAGAGGGTGGGGGGTAGTTTTAGAAAGACTGCAAGGCAAATAAGGTGGGGGTGAATAAGAAGGGAGGGGGGTAGAAAGGGAAGTAAAATAAGGGTGGGAACTAGGGGGATTGACTAAGAATAAATATTGGTATAGAAGGAAATAATGAAAGAAGAAAAGGCAGGATCAGGAGTAGAAATCAAAATGCTGGGAAATACACAGCTAGTAATCATAACTCTGAATGTGAATGGAATGAACTCACCCATAAAATGCAAGCGAATAGCAGAGTGGATTAGAATCGAAAACTCTATCATATGCTGTCTACAAGAAACACATATGATGAAGGTAGATACCCTAGGGTGAAAGTAAGAGGATGGAGCCAAATCTATTGGGCATCAACTGATAAAAAGAAGGCAGGAGTCGCAATCATGATATCTGACAAAGCCAAAGTAAAAATAAATCTAGTTAAAAGAGAGAGGGAAGGTAATTACATCCTGATAAAAGTCAGTATAGACAATGAGGAAATATCTGTACTCAACATGTATGCACCAAATGGCAGAGCATCCAGATTTCTAAAGGAGAAACTAGGGGAGCTCAAGGATGAAAAAGATAGAAAAACTATACTAGTGGGAGACCTGAACCTTCCTCTATCTGAACTACATAAATCAAACCAAAAAATAAATAAGAAAGAGGTAAGAGAAGTGAATGAAATTTTAGAAAAATTAGAATTAGTAGACATGTGGAGAAAAATAAACAGGAACAAAAAGGAATACACCTTCTTTTCAGCAGTACATGGTACATTCACAAAAATTGACCATGTATTAGGGCATAAAAACATTGCAAATGAGTGCAAAAGAGCAGAAATAATAAATGCAACCTTCTCAGATCACAATGCAATGAAAATAATAATTAATAAGGGCACATGGGGGGTTAAATCAAAAATTAATTGGAAATTAAACAATATGATTCTCCAAAACTGGTTAAAGAACAAATCATAGAAACAATTAATAACTTCATTGAAGAAAATAACAATGATGAGACATCCTTTCAGAACCTATGGGATGCAGCCAAAGCAGTATTCAGGGGGAAATGTATATCCTTGAGTTCATATATTAACAAATTAGGGAGGGCTAAGGTCAATGAATTGGGCATGCAAATTAAAAAACTAGAAAGCAAACAAATTGAAAATCCTCAGATGAAGACTAAATTAGAGATCCTAAAAATCAAAGGAGAAATTAATAAAATTGCAAGTCAAAGAACTATTGATTTAATAAATAATACTAGAAGCTGGTACTTTGAAAAAATAAATAAAATAGACAAAGTACAGGTTAAGTATAATTAGAAAAAGGAAAGAAGATAACCAAATTGACAGTATCCAAGATGAAAAGGGAGACCTCACCTCTAATGAAGAGGAAATTTTAAAACTATTATGCCCAATAATATGGCAACAAATATGGCAATCTAGATAATATGGATGAATACTTACAAAAATATAAATTGCCTAGACTAACAGAGGAAGAAATAGATTACCTAAATAACCCCATATCAGAAAAAGAAATTGAACAAGCCATCAAAGAACTTCCTAAGAAAAAATCCCCAGGTCCAGATGGATTCAAAAATGAATTCTATCAAACATTCAAAGAACAACTAATCCCAATATTATACAAATATTGGACAGAATAAGCAAAGAAGGAGTGCTACCAAATTCATTTTATGACATAAATATGGTACTGATCCCAAAGCCAGGCAGGTCAAAAACAGAGAAAGAAAACTGTAGACTAATCTCCTTAATGAATATAGATGCAAAAATCTTAAATAGGATATTAGCAAAAAGTCTCCAGGAAGTCATTAGGATTCATACCAGGAATGCAAGGATGGTTCAATATTAGGAAAACCATACAGGCAAGGTGGCTCAGTGCACAGAACAATGGGCCTGCAATTGGGAGAAGCTTGAGTTTGCTGCAAAGAGTCCTGAATATGAAATCAAAGGACCTGGGTTCAAATCCAATACCTATGTGACCTTTGTTAGATTTAAAATGGTTGAAGGCCTTAAACTGTAACAGTTAAAAGAGTGATGTTGTAAACTGTAGTGAGTTAAAATGGTGGAAGATATAAATTGTGATAGATATAAGAGAGGGTGAGTAAATTTGACCACAGAAAATATGTTTCACTACAGTGTCTTGGTTTTTAAATCAAATATAAGGTGGTTGCCAGGGAAATATTCCCAATTATTCAAATACCAAGTCAACTGGGTTTTATAGAGATTTTAATTAATACAAATGTGGAATTAAAGAAAAGAGAGAAAGAGAGAAAAAGGAAATAAGTATGAAGGGCCTTAAGCCAACATGGCCTAGACCTGAGTCTTAAGAGAGAGAGATCAATCAGTCAGTCTTTTAACACTCACCACAAAGTCTATCTAAGCAAGGATTCTAGTGACACCAGGCCAGCTCCATCTCAGCTGACTTCACCAGAGAGAGTTCCAGCCAGAGTCCTCCTTAAAGAGCCTTCCAGCCAGAGACTGTTCCAAAGGGCCTCTCTCCAGAGCCTCCAGAGGGACAGAGTCCCCTCAGAGGAGCTCCAGCGAGACCTCCTTAGAGATTGTCCTCCAAGAGCTTCCCTTCTCCAGAGCCTCTCTCAAGAGATTCTTCCCAAGCAATCCTCATCAGAGATCCTCCAAAAGGATTTTTTTCAAGAGATTCTGCTTTTTCTTATATAGGGGTTTTTCTCCTATGTCACCTCCCCTAAGTCCTTACATCTACCAATCACTGTAGACATTTTCCAAAGGACTGCCCATCTGAATTCCTGCTAAGTCGACTAATCTCCTCAGTAAGTCTGAACCAGAGAAAATGCTGCTGTGTCGACTAATCTCATTAAGAGAAAACTTGCCCAACCCTTTTAGGTACCTAGCATCTCATTGTATCAATTCTAAAAAACAGGCATGGCTCAAAGAACTCCTTGCCTTATTATAAGCATGGGTCCAAGTACTTTCATTGTTTAGCAAGGAGTTTTCTCCCCTAAAGCAGTCTTAAGTATGGGTGGAGTAGAGGTCCTCCCATTTCTGATCCTGGCGAGTTCTCACATCAAAATGGGGAATGTTTCCAGTAGGGAATTTGTTCCAATGGAGGATTCCTCAATGTGGAAATTTTTAACATTCACAAGTCTGAGAAATTTCAAGATTTACACCTTGGGCCAACCAATTCTTCCTCTGGCCTCATTTCCCTCAGCCATCTAATGAGGGGGTTTGAATGGATGGCCTTTAAGGTCCCTTCGAGTTCTAGAGCTTTAGTCCTCTGATCCTTCCTCAGATGATGCAGAGGCTCGAAGAGATGGACTCTGGAGAAGGCCCTCTTTTGAGAGGCTACTCCATCTGGGTCCTTCATTTGACCAAAAATAAAAAAAGAACCGAGGTCCAGAAAGGATAAATAACTTGCCCGTGGCCATGGCTAGTCAAGATCTGAGGCAGGATTTAAACTTGAACTCGGGTCTTCAACAAACAAATATGTATGAAGCAATAGCTTAAGCTCCTACTAGGTGCCAAGCACTGGGGATACCAAGACAAAGGAGAAAGAGTGGATCAGGAGCCGCATCATTGGGAGGGGAGCCCAGGCCCCCGGGGCCAAGGAACACCAGAGATGAAGAGACTTGGGGAGCCCTCTGTCCAGCCCACCTGCGACCAAGACCTCCTCTACGTGCTCCCTGGAGACAGCAGTGAGCGGGAATCCTCTACCCCCCCCCAAGCTGCCAGTCCCTCCTCTGGATGCTTTTCCTGGGACTGAACCCAAAGCCTGGCCCCCAGCCCGGTGACCTCTGGTCTGAGGCCCAGGAAAGCGAGGCCGGCTCTCTTGGGTGCCTCTCTGCCCCTCTTCTGGCTAGTCTCTGCCCCCAGCCTCACGAGCCCCTCCCGGGGGGACAGAGCCCTCTTGGGTGCCTCTCTGCCCCTCTTCTGGCTAGTCTCTGCCCCCAGCCTCACGAGCCCCTCCCGGGGGGGGGGGGGGGCAGAGCTCTCTTGGGCACCTCTCCACCCCTCTTCTGGCTAGTCTCCACCCCCAGCCTCACGAGCCCCTCCTGGGGGGACAGAGCTCTCTTGGGAGCCTCTCCGCCCCTCCTCTGGCTAGTTTCTGCCCCCAGCCTCACGAGCCCCTTCCCTGGGGGGGGGGGAGGGCAGAGCTCTCTTGGGCGCCTCTCCACCCCTCTTCTGGCTAGTCTCCACCCCCAGCCTCACGAGCCCCTCCTGGGGGGACAGAGCTCTCTTGGGAGCCTCTCCGCCCCTCCTCTGGCTAGTTTCTGCCCCCAGCCTCACGAGCCCCTTCCCTGGGGGGGGGGGGAGGGCAGAGCTCTCTTGGGCGCCTCTCCGCCCCTCTTCTGGCCAGTCTCCACCCCCAGCCTCACGAGCCGCCCCCCCCCCCCCCCCCCGTGTGTGGGGGCAGGGCTGGAGGGAGGGCCCGGAGGCCGCCGTCTCTGCACCTGCCCTCACCTTGCCTCCCGTTCCCGATGGGTCTGTGATTCTCTCCGGTTTGATGTCCTTCATCACACAAATAGCCGCCATCACAAGCTTGACGCCAGAAGGAGGGTTTTTCATGGACTTCACAATCGTGATGTCAGCGGGCTGGAAGGAGAGCAAAGCAGAGGAGGCGCGTTGAGACCTCTGCACGGCCCCTGGGACAGGAAGGCCCCGCTAGCAGGAAGCATCTCGTCTGATCCACGCGACAGCCACGTTTGACCCATCCGTGATTATGGAAGAGTTCTGGATGCGTGAAAGGGAGCTGCCACGGGCCTAGCCCCGGCCAGAGCCAAGAAGGCCTGGGTTCGAATCCTCCCTGGAACACTCCCCAAGACACGCCACTCAGTCCTCCGGGCCTTGGCCCAGCCTCTGGGACTTCACGGCCTCGGGCGCGCAGGGGTGGCCATCTGACTGGTGCAGAGAGTTCCTCACACGGACAAAGTCGCAGTTCCTTCACGGAAGGCAGACTTGGCAAAGGAGAGCTGAGGAGCCTCGTTCTGCAGTCTGAAGCGAAGATGTCCTGCGGATCCCCCCCCCCCAAGGACTTCGCTGTCTGAACAAACCTCGCCCCACCGAAGGAGAAACGCTGGCTTTCGGGGCAGCCATTCCCATCAGGAAAGGCACCTTGCTTTAGAGCTGGGATAAAAACTGCCTCCCCGAGGGAGGCAGGGAGATAAAGTGAGAAGAGGGCTGCGTTTGGAGTCAGGGGATCTGGATCTGCTGCTGCCTGCCTGAGTGACTGTGGATAAGTCATTTCCTTCTGTTAAAAGGAGCTGAGCGAGACGGCCCTTGAGGTTCTCTCTCTAAGATCCAAAGAGGTAGGCCAGGGCCCATGGTGCCTCCTTTTGCCTGCATCCCAATCAGTTTCCTCATCTGTAGAATGGGGCTCCCCTTCCCGGGGTGGTCGGGAGGACCAGCCGGGATCACTACCGCGGTCCATCCGCGCCACAGAACCGCTCACCTTGAGGGTGTCCAGAGCCGAGAGGGCAGCTTCCAAGGCGGGGATGGCCTCGGCCAGGTCGCTCTCGCACTCGTTCTTCAGCGTCTGGGCCTCTTCGGCCTTCCCCGTCGCCAGCTCCTCGTCTATCTTCACAACTCTGCTCTTCGCCTCCACCTGTTCAGACTCCACCTCGATCACCTGAAAGCATCGGGCAAAAACCATGGGGGGGGGAGCCCTTCATATACTGCTCTAAGATCTCAAGCCCATTTTATAGAAGCCTTATTTTATCCTCACAAGGACCCTGGCAGGTAGGTGCTCTTGCGACCCCCATTTTCTATCTGGAGAAACTGAGTCTGAGGGTAAAGATCATGCAGTTAGTATTGGAGGGAAGACACTATCCTGGCTACAAGTCTGGCTGTCTCTCTACCTAATTACCACAAAAGAGTGACACCTGAGACTTAAAGGGCTTCGAGAACTGCCTGGGACACTGGCAAGTAAAGGGACTTGCCCAGGGTCACACAGCCACGGAGTATCTGGGGTGGTCACAAAACTGGCTCTCTCGACTGGACCATGGTTCCTCCTATAATAATACTTTATAAAGCACAGATCTGTTCATTCTCGAGCAACTCAACACATATCAGGTGGTCAGTCACAATCCTTCATCGATGTTTTTTAACTTAACTATTCCAGGACTGTCACCAAGAATGAAAAACGGGGTGAAGAATGAAATTCATTAGTTAAAAAATAAAAGGAAACGAAACCTCCAAAAAGAGCTCTGACGGTCCAGTCACAAACAGGAAGAAAAGAGCGGGAAGATCCCTTGACTCCAGGGAACCCAGAATCCCCACTCTGCAAGGGGCCAAAGACCCCCTCCCCTTCCCAGAGGTGGTGGGCCGGCACCCTCCAGGCCTCTCCCCGAGGAGGGCCCCCAAAGACTACGGGGACTCCCTCTAGGACGCTCCACCCGTCCTGCCGCTGAAGGCTCCGGTTAGCGAGAGCCCCTCAGCGCAGAAGCTGTCGGCCCTCAGCCCAGGGCTGGGCCCATGTAAGCCCTTCATATACACTTTTCTGTTTTGCTTTTGATTCTCTTGTTCGTTCATAACTTGGACGTAGCTTCAAATTTCCTTTGATGACGCGGGAGTGCCTCATCCAGGCAGCCCGACCCGCTGAGCTCAGCAAAGCCGGCGAGGCCGAGCAACCTCAGGACGACCCTACCTTCATCATGTTGGCGTTCTCCACTTTGGCCTCCTCCAGTTTGGGCTGTAACTGAACCAGCTCCAGCTTCATCTCACCCACCTAAACAGACACGGAGCACAGCGTGACCTTGGCGGCAGGAGAAGCAGGCACGGTAGTCGAGGGCAGGCCAACGGCGCGTCTAAAGTGAGCCAGTGGCACGCGCCCACGACCCTCCGGCTCCGTCCACTTGGGCGACGGTGAGCTCCCTGAGGGCGGGGCTGCTTCCTTCTATTTCTTTGTACATCCAGCGCCTGCCATCGTGTTTGAGGCATTGTGGGTACCGGATAAATGCTTGACGACTGACAGCGGATTGTTTGATGAGGTTTGTTGCTTGGTAGCATCCGAACAACAAAAACTTAAACCCACATTTCAGTAAGCCAAAGAGGATCAAAGAAAAAGGAATGTATCAAGGGCAGCTAGATGGCTCCGTGGATAGAGGGCCAGAAGTGGAGACGGGAGATGCTGGGTTCAAATTTGACCTCAGATACTTCCTAGCTGTATGACCCAGGGCAAATCACATCATCCCCCCTGCTTAGCCCTCACCAGTCTTCTACCTTTTTTTTTTAACCCTTACCTTCCATCAATACTGTGTATTGGCTCCAAGGCAGAAGAGTGGTAAGGGCTAGGCCATGGGGGGTTAAGTGACCTGCCCAGGGTCACCCAGCTGGAAAGTGTCTGAGGCCAGATTTGAACCTGGGACCTCCCGTCTCTAGGTCTGGCTCTCAATCCACTGAACTACCCAGAGGCCCTCCACTCTTCTGCATTAAGAGCAATACTTATTGATTCTAAGAAGATGGAAGATAAGGGTCTAAAAAAAATGCCTCAGGCCCAAAAGTCTAAAATAATCCAAAAAACAAAATTTTTTGCAACATGGCTACTATGAAAATATGTTTTACATGACTTTACATGTCTAACTGATACATGGCTTATCTTTTCAAAGGGCAGGGGAAGGGCAGAAGGGAGAGAAAGAAAAAAATGTTTTAAATCAATGCTAAAAATGAATAAAAATGATTTTCAAATAAATTAAAAATCAAAGTCGCAAATGTTATATAAGGAGAAATTTTTAAGAGATCCTCTACTTAGAAACTGGAGGCATTTCTCTTCAAAATATGTGAAGGAGAAATGCACCATAATGTAGTCCTTTATGAAACAGAGTTTGATGTATCACGGGGTCAAATCATGCCTTTCCACATCTCCCTGGATTCTCAGCCTTTAAAGACATGAGAATGCTGAGCAGAGAGCTGGCTGGCTGGCTGGCTGGCAATGATAAGCCATGATAACTCTCCCTTGAAAACAATCAGGGAAAATGTGTTCATCGCGGCCCCCAGATACAGTCCTAAGCCAGCAAAAGTGTGGTAGATGGATATGGCTGGAGCCCGGTGACCTTTGGGAGATAAGGGAGTTCAGGAGGGACAGTTCATCCAATTGTTCCCGCCTACTCCATCCCCAGGAGGGAAGCCTCCCTCCCAACTCTCAGAAATAAGAAATCAGTTTCCCTTGGAGACAAGGTAGGCCAGAACTCAGATCAAATCTCTATGGGCGCCATATGCAAACGGCTTGTGCCTTTTCATTAGATGGCAACCACAGAGGTCCTAGACTTGCTATTGAAATCCTATGCGGAAGGGCTGAAGGTCCCCTTGCTCTGGTCTCTCCACCCCCCGCAGCCACTTCTAAGAGGTCAGGGATTTCACCTGCGATTCGGCAAAAGCTAATTTGTCGAGCCCATTGGTGTATCTGAATTTGGCTTTCATGACGGCCCGGCGCTTCTGAGTCAAAAGCTGCTGGAACGCTGCAATCAGTTCCAAGTAAGATGTGGGAGTCACGTAGTTATGTCGTCCCAAGTCTTGCAAGAACCTAAAACAAAAGCAAACAAAAGGCCTCGCTGGACTTGATGGGTTTCGCAAAGCAAGCAGAAAATGCTGCCTCTTGAGCATGAAGAGGGGTCAGTTAAAAAGCATTTATGAAGGGGGCGGCTGGGTGGCTCAGTAAACAGCAAGACAGGACTAGAGAGGGGAGATCCTGAGTTCAAATCTGGCCTCAGACACTTCCCAGCTGGGTGACCCTGGGCAGGTCACTTGACCCCCATGGCCTAGCCCTGACCACTCTTCTGCCTTGGAACCAATACACAGTATTGAGTCTAAGACAGAAGGTGAGGGTTTGGTTTGTTTGTTTTTTTTTTATCTTTACAACCTTTCAAAGGGGAGACATTCTAAACAGACAATGAGCTGCTATCATTTTTGGGAAAATATGCATGAACCTTATTGAAATATCCATAATGGACGTGTGAAAGTGTTTACAGATCGGAACCACTTCTTCTCTCTCGTTGTCTGTGAGCTGCAGCGTCTCCAAGAATTTAATGGCCACTCGTTCCAAGGCATCTTCGGGCCACGGCTGAGAAAGAAAGTCATCAGAGCAAAGGTAAGTCTTTCTGTTCTTCTGCTATTTAAAGGCAGCGATGTCTACGGTCATTCATCGCACCGTTATCGAGTGCCCCCCAAATGCCAGATGCTGCTAAAGGCCTAGAGCTACAAAGGCAAAAACGAGAGGGGCTCCCACTGTAACCATGAGGAAACAAAGCCTAGAAAGCAAAGATGATGTCAACATATACAAGACAGAAGTGTCAACCCATCAGCAAGCGTGCCCGCGGACTCTGTGCCAGGCACTGGGGATATGGAGGCAAAAATGAGCCTTGCCTACCCAGAGGCCCTCATTCCTCTGGGCAGACACTCGTGGACATTCTGCTGGGGGCTCCATGGACACAAAATCATTCGCCCTCTAAATACTTTTCTGCATAAACATTCTCTCTCTCTCTCATCCCCCTTGAGAGTGGAGACTGCTGTGATTTTTGTCTTTGTGTCATCAGAGCCTGGCATAGTACTTGGCACATAGTAGGTGCTCAATACATGCTCCCTGCATCCATGAATGAATCACTATGGGCACTAGGCAGGGGACCAAAGGCTAGAGCACCAACTCTTCAGTCAAGACAGTCTCATGATGCCCGAGTTCAAATCTAGCCTCAGACACTTACTAGCTGGGTGGCCTGCCTGGGGAAATCACTGCACCATGTTTATCTCCAAAAAACAAGTTTGTTCATCACTTTTAATTCCCTCTTCTAGTAGAAGCACAGCAATACAATCTAAAGGAATGAGACCCGGCTCCCCTAGCTTCTGAGACTGAGGGGTTCTAGGAGAGAGAAATACTGGGGGATCAATGACCCCAAAGGTCGAAAGTCTAAGATGGTTGCAAAAATGAAACAAAGCCAATCTCTTGGCAGACCTGGAACCAGTCAATGGTGCAGCAATTGATGAGCGACGGGAACTGCCTCAGACGATTGCGAAAAGCATCTCCAATTGGGCTGAAGGCAACGACGACATGGAGGTTGTCTCGGCACTGATTCACGAAGAAGGCAAACAGGGCCAAAGGACTGAGCTCGCCATGTTTATTGCCAGCCTGGGCTATTGGCCGGACACCCTAAAGAACAGACGTGAAGATGGAAAGGATTATCGAAGGCTGCAATCTCTCTTCAAGAAGCATTTTAATCCCTTTTCCTCTCTCGATATCCCCACAAATTGGGCATTCTCTGCGTTTACCTAAAAGCCACAGTTTGTTTATGATCTTAGCTCTAAATATAATGTCCAATCCCACGATTCTGTCCATCAGTCAAGTCAGTCCACAGACCTACCACGTGCTAGGCATTTTGTGGGACAATGAGGAAACCTTGAAAAAAAGCAAACTTGCCTTTTTTCCCAACAGTTCAAAACACTAACAATGGTCAATAAATAAACCAATTAGGAGATAAAATGAGCCCTGAAAAGATAACAAAAATAATATGATTATCTCAATACATACAGAAAAAGATTTTGACAAAATATAATACTCGTTTCTATTAAAAAAAAAAACCACTTGAAAGCATTGGCATAAGTGGATTTTCCCTTAAAATGGTGGGAAGCATCCACCCCAAATCATTAGTAAGCATTATTTGTGATGGGGATAAGCTAGAAGCCTTCCTAATAAGATCATGAGTGGAACAAAGATGCCTATCACCAATATTATTTTAGAAATGGTAGCAAGAGAAATAAGAGAAGAAAAAGAAATTAAAAGAATCGGAATGGACAATGAGGTAATAAAACTACCTCTTTTTGCAAATGATATGATAGTATACTTGGAAAATCCTAAAGACTTAACTAAAAAGTTAGTTGAAACAATCATTTCAGCAAAGTGGCAGGGCAATAAATAATAAGAACAAACCCACTTAAATCACCAGTATTTCAATATAATACCCACAAAGTCTGGTCAGAAGACATGAGAGATACTTCATTTAAAATAACCACAGATAGAAGAAAATGCTTAGGAATATACTATCAAAACAAATCCAGGAACTACAGGAACATAATTATTAAAGCACTTTTTATGCAAATAAAGTCAGCTTTATGTTATTAGAAAAATATTCATTGTTGTGTGGACAGAGCCAATATAATAAAAATGGCAATTCTACTTAAACTAATCTACTAATTCAATATCTTCTCACATAAATTACCAAAAAATTATTTTATTGAGTTAAAAAAATAACAAAATTCATTTGGAAAAACAAATATCAAAAGTCTTAATGAAAAAAATATAAAAGAAGGAGCTCTATCTAGCATTTAAACTGCATTATAAGGCAGTAATTATCAAAACTATCTGTTACTGGCTAAGAAATAGCAAGGTGGATCAGTAGAACAGACAGGTATACAATACATAATAGGAAAAGATTAGAGTAATCTTGTGTTTGATAAATTTAAAGATTCAAGCTTTGGAAATAAGAATTCACCATTTGGTAAAAATTGCTGGGGAAAATGGAAAGCAGACTGGCAGAAAACTAGATATAGACCAATACCTAACACTATTCATCAGGATCAAGTCATAATGCATGAATGACTTAGATATAAAGGGAGATATAAGCAAATTAGAAGAACATGGAATATATATTAGCTATAGGATTTGTGGATGAGAATTTATGAATAAAAAAGAAACAGAGGGCATGATGAGATGTAAAATGGGTAATTTTAATTACATTAGATTAAAAGGTGTTTGTACAAATAAAACAAATGTAGCCAAGATTAGAAGGAAAGCAGAAAATTAGGGGAAATTTTTACAGACAGTTTCTCTAATAGAAATTATATCTCAAATGTATAGAGAACTTTGTCAAATTTATAAGAATATGAGCCATTCCCCAGTTGATAAATGGTCAAAGGCAGTTTTTGGATAAAGAAATCAAAGCTATCTATAGTCATATAAAAAAAGTTCTATATCATTACTGATTAGAAAAATACAAATTAAAACAATTCTGGGATCTCACTGGCTAAAATGATAGAAGGGGAAAATAACAAATGTTAGAGGAGATAAGGAAAAGTGGAGACACTAATACATTGTTGGTGAAACTGTGAACTGGTCCAGCCATTCTAGAGAGCAATTTGGAATTATGTCCAAAGAGTCCTGAAACCTAGCAATACCACTATTAGGTCTATTTCCTGAGGTGATGAGGGAAAAATGAAAATAACCTATATGTTCTTTTTGTTTCTGTGTTTTTTTAATCCTTTACCTGGTCTTAGAAACTATACTGTATATTGGTTCCAAGGCAGAAGAGTGGTAAGGGCTAGGCAATGAGGGTTAAGTGACTTGACCAGAGTCAAAGAGCAAGGAAGTGTCTGAGGGCACATTTGAACCCAGTACACCTCCCTTATCTAAGCCTGGCTCTCTATCCACTGAACCACCTAGATGCCCCTAGAACCTCTATGTTCTAAGATATTTATAGCAATTCTCTTTGTTGTGGAAAAAAACTGGAAATTGAGGGGATGCCCATCCATTGGGAAATGGCAGAACAAGTTGTAGAATGTAGTTTTGATGGACTATCAGTAAGAAATGATGAGCAGGTTAACTTTTGTTAACCCTTATCTTCCATCTTAGAATCAATACTGTATATCAGTTCCAAGACAGGAAAGCAGTAAAGGCTAGGCACCTGGGGTTAAGTGACTTGCCCAGGATCACTCAGCTAGGAAGTCTCTAAGGTCACATTTGAACCCAGGATCTCCTGTCCCTAAGTTGGACTCTCAATCTACTGAGCCACCTAGCTGCCCTCAGATTAATTTTTTTAACATGAAAAAACTTAAATGAAATGATGAAGAGTGAAATGAAGAGAACCAAGTTAATGTTCTATCTGGCAACAGAAATACTATCTGAAAAATATCTGTAAATGTCTACTTCCAGAAAAAGAATTAACTGGAACATGCATGAATGGTTTTACATATACATATATTTTTTCTTTTTTTTTTTCAAATGAGGTCTTCCCTAGTGAGGGAAGGGGTGAGATGGAAAGAGACAAGTTGGAACTTTAATGTAAGAAAAAAATGAATTTTTAAAATTCATTTGATTTTTCTTTTAAGATATAGATTGGAAAAGAGGGCTCCTGAAGTCCTTCCAATTCCCAGATTCTGTGATATGTGGACCCATTGCTTCCCATGATAACCCATAAGCTCCTTGAGGGCAGGGATTTTCATCATTGTCTTGGTATCCCCAAAGCCTCACACAGCATCCAACCCAGAGCACATACTTTATAAATGATTTTTCTCTGACCAATACCATCTCATTCATATCAGAACAGGAGCTGAATGGAAGACAGCATGCCAAGGAATTCCTGTGGTCATTTGGAAGACCATAACAATGGAAGCCAGTTCCATATTTCAGGTCACTAGTATCAGTTTATGATGATATCAGAAGATCAACAGAGACCAGATTTAGTTCAAGAAAGGACCTTGGAGGAAACTGAGTCCAAACTCCCTTGTAAACCACCAAAGAAAGCACCATAGGTCAGTGGTATCAAACTAATAGAAATCAGGCCACTAGTCTGCATATAAGGATCCTTGCAGGTCACATGCAACTTAGTTGAAAAATATAATTTTAACTCCCTTTTATTGCATTTTTATTTATTTTGTTAAATATTTCCTAATTACGTTTCTATTTGGTTCTGGCCATAGATAGTGCTATAGACTGCAAATAGCCCCCTGCCCTGAGCTGATCTAGAAGTTTTCAACACTTAGCCTTTCTCCTGTCTACAGAATCATAAAATAATTAAATCATTTGCCATTCATAAGACCTAGTAAACAAGGGTAAATAAATAAGATGAATTGTCTATCATCACAAACAAAACATCCGATTTAGTATCATGTCTCAAAACAGAGCTTCTTAACCTGATGTCCATTCATTTGCTTTTTAAAAAAATATATTTTGGTAACTGTATTTCAATAGAATTAAAATTCTTGCAGTCTTTTTACTTTATTTATAGACTTCCCCAGGGATTCATGACCTCAAGGATAAGAAGCACTGACATGGGGCTACATTTAAACTAAGTTAAGAGCTATTGAGTCTAACTTGCTCAAACAAATTTGTTTCTATGATTTTTAATTCACAAAAGAACTCCAACCAGACTGAATTTCATGAAGACATGAAAACGTGGCAAGGCTAAAAACCATACCTCCATCACTTCCTGTTTTTCATCTGCTGCAAAAATGTTTGGGACTTCTCCAGTGTTGAGCACACTGTCAATGTCCTCTAAGAAAGCTTCCTCCTTGATCTGGGTGTCTGTGATCAGAAACACCGTCTTCAAGCCCTTCATCCCAGCACTCCTCAGGAGTTGCTAAAAAGCAAAAAACAACTGGAAATCCATGATCCAATATGAAAATATGCCTGGCCTGTCAGCCCATGGAGTAGTTTCCCTCCACCTTCCCTTTCTACATCAGTCCAAGAAGTATAGATTTAGAGATGGCTGGGACCTCCAGGGTCATCTAATCCAATGTTCTCAATTTATAGATAAGGAAACTGAGATCCAGGAAGGTAGTTTAAAAGCCAGCCTTTGTTAAGTCACTGGCCCACAAGTAACTCCAAAGCTCAAGTAACCCTCAGCATAAGGACGGAGGAATAGTGTGGATAGCCAGCCCTGGCTGAGCCTCCTAAGTTGGTTCTTATGGCTGCCACCTGCCTGGGCCACGTATCTGCCCCAACTGAGTAGCCTCTGCTAGGCTGTCCTGGGACCCTGACTGAGACTGATTCAGTCCTTCATTCCCAATGCTTTAAGTTCTGAGTCTTGTGTTTGTGCTGGAGCAGTGCCCACCAATCCAAGTCAAGGGTGACAATGTCTGCTGGAGTCCCATCCCTACCTTATAAATCAGTGGGGTTACTACTGTTATAGTCCTATTTCTATCAGCACCATGGCCAGTGGTCTTCCACAAGGCGAGGATACTGGGATTTCCATCCACATTCTTTTTCTTTTCCCTTTCCTCTGCTGTGGAAGATCTCTAACATCCCATCCATCCATACAAAGTTTTCCCCTTGTGATGGGTCACTATTCCAGCTAGTTTTCCAATCTAAGATCTTTCTTATTGGTAGAGGGCTCTCTTGAAAAACATCTTTGGTAAAAGACTTTATGATGATTTTACCTTGAGGTCTTCTCTCCATTCATTCATCCCATAACTCTTGGAAATTTCTGGTTGAAACATGTACATTTTTGCCATAGATGTGGCAAGACGGGTCATAGATTGACGGCCACTTCCTCCCAAGCCAACAAGCAAAGCATTTCCTCCAGACTGCTTCAGGATGCGACAAATACGAGACAGGTGTTCCAGCACATACCTGCCATGGAACCATCATTGATGAAACATGTCAATGTCGAGTAAAATAAATTCTTTAAAATCACATAATTAATTCATAGCTGCGCTCTTTGTGGTGGCAAAAAAAATGGAAAACGAGGGGCTGCCCTTCAATTGGGGAATGGCTGAACAAATGTGGTATATGCTGGTGATGGAATACTTTTGTGCTCAAAGGAATAATGAACTGGAGGGATTCCATGTGAACTGGAAAGACCTCCAGGAACTGATGCAGAGTGAAAGGAGCAGAACCAGGAGAAACATTATACACAGAGACGGATACATTGTGGTTCAATCGAACGTAATGGACTTCTCCATTAGTGGCAATGCAGTGATCCTGAACAACCTGGAGGGATCTATGAGATCCCCCATTTTATCCACATTCAGAGGAAAAACTGTGGGAGTAAGAACACTGAAGAAAAACAACTGCTTGAATACATGGATCGAGGGGATATGATTGGGGATGTAGACTCTAAATGAACATCCTAATGTAAACATCAACAACATGGAGATAGGTTCTGATCAAGGACTCATGTAATACCCAATGAAATTGTGTGTTAGCTACGGGAAGAGTTGGGGGAGGGAAGAGAGGGAAAGAATATGATTCTTGTAACCAAGGAATAATGTTCTAAATTGACTAAATGAATAAATTTTTAAAAATCACATATTTATAGGTTATGTTTCTTAGGAAACTATATTATTTGCCCAATAAGAAGGGGACCACTAATGATAAAAAAGGATGGTTTCTGAACAGTAATTTCAGGTGGATAATTTGGAGAGAAAGGCAAAACAATATAAAAGTTAACTCTAGAACAAGAACTCTAAGCTTGGATCCATGAATGGATTTCAGGATTCATGAACTTGAATGAGATTTTTTAATGCATCTTAATTTTTACTAATCTCAACAGATGATTTAACATTTCCTTCAATTATTTAAAAATATTATTCTGAAAAGGGCACTATAGACTTCATGACACACAAAAAAGGAAAAGAACCCCTGCTTTAGAGAATGAATTATTTAGTAGGTGGCATTTATCCATCTTAAGAATTCTCCAGTCCATTCTAATATCTATGATCTCATAGACATGGATGTTCCCTCCATTAGTGCAGATTGCAACCCACTCTGTACATAGTATATGGTTCTCGTCAATATTCCTATAGGATCATAGCTATAGAATAATTTTGTTATTGTTTAATCATTTTCAGTTGTGTGACCTCATATGGAGTTCCCTTGGCTGAGATACTGGTTTGCCATTTCCTTCTCAGCTCATTTCACAGATGAAGAAACTGGGTTAAACAGGATGAAGTGACTTGCCTGTGCTCACAAAGCTGATGTCTGAAGTTACATTTGAACTCAGGTCTTCCTGTGCCCCAGAGCTCTCTTTGCTGCACCAACTTGCTATCTCATAATAATAGCTAGTGGGGGCAGCTGGGTAGCTCAGTGGATTGAGAGTCAAGCCTAGAGATGGGAGGTCCTAGGTTCAAATCTGGCCTCAGACACTTCCCAGCTGTGTGACCCTGGGCAAGTCACTTGACCCCCATTGCCTAGCCCTTACCACTCTTCTGCCTTCGAGCCAATACACAGTATTGACTCCAAGATGGAAGGCAAGGGTTTTTAAAAAGAAAATAATAATAATAATAATAATAGCTAGCATGTATATGCTTTAAGGTTTGCAAAACACTTCACATATGTTATCTCGTTTGATTGTCACAACAACACGCAGAGGAAGGCAATATTATGATTCTTATTTTATAGGTGAAGAAACTGAAGCAGACAGAGGTCAAGTGGCTGCTCAGGGTCCCATAAGGGTCTAGGGCTCAACCCAAGGTCCAATGCTCTATCCCCTGGGCCATTTCAAGAACTAGAAGGAAATCTTGAAGGCCACTCTGTACAACCAACTCATTTTACAGACTAAGGGAACAGACGTATCAAAACAAAGTTCTTAGCTGCTAGGTGTCTAAAATGGGATTCGAACCCAAGTTTTACAGTCTCTAGGTTCAAAGCCCTGCCCCCTGTACCACACTACCTCCCTCTCCACAGAGAATGCAGTCGATATTCTGGAAGTCTTCCTCTATCTATTCTAGGCACCCGTGTGCCAGGCATTGCTCTAGGTCCTGAGGAACACAAAGACAAAGATGGACCAGTCTATGCCCTTTAGAAGCTCATGTTGTTCCCAGAAAAACTACGGGGAAGCAGCTCTGTGACTACTAAAGAGATCACACAGCTCTCTGGACCATTCACAGACTGTCCGTGTATTAGCTCTTGCAGGGGGATGAGGGCACACCTCCCAAGAGCCCACTCTTAGCGATTACCACACTGGCAACTGGTCAACGACAAGAATGCCGTTTGTTCTTTGACTGGTCGTTTAAGCTATAACTTCTGTTTCAGAAATGGAGAAATCTCTTCACCTATCAAAATGGTGATTTGAATAGCAATGGGTTAATCAATCAGGAAGTGCCCGGCCTCTAAAGATGCTGAGAAATAAGTAAACAAATAGAATTTTCCCAAAGAGAGACACATAGTAAAAGCCTGAGAGGACAGTGAGGCCTTGGTCCCCAGTGAAATCACCGGAAAATGACGAGGTTCATTCTTGTCTTGTGGGTCTGGTTATATTCATCCAAGCACAGTTCCACCACATCACTGAAGTGCTGAACTGAAGGAATTTCTATATAAATCCTTTCATCTCCTTCAAGATCTGGATTCATGTAATCCCCAAACAGAAGATTTCTTAAATCTTCTTCTTGCACCTGGAACAGAATAGATAAACTATTGGTTAATTTTTTTTTTAAGAGACAAAAACCAAATCACTAGCACCAAAAATGAAAAGGGTGAATATACCTTTAAGGAAGATGAAATCAAAGCCATTATTAAGAGTTATTCTGACCAATTATATGCCAAAAAATTAACAATTCAAATGAAATAGGATACTTGTGAAAATATAAACTTCCTAGACTAACAGAAGAGGAAATAAAGTATCTAAATGCAGCTACTTTAGAAAAAGAAAGTCAACAGGCCATAAATGAGATTCCTAAGAAAAAAAGATCAGTATCAGAGATTTACAAGTGAATTCTATCAAACATTTAAAGATCAGCTAACCCAATATTAAATAAATTGTATAGCATTAGAGGTAAAGGAGGGGTCCTATCGAACTCCTTTTATGAAACAAATATGGTGCTGATACTTAAACCAGGGAAAGCAAACCAGAGAAAGAAAATTATAGGCCAATTTCATTAATAATTAATTAATAGACAAAAAATTCTAAAGATCGCTAGAAGACTTCAACACTATATAGCAATGATTATACATTGTGACCAAGCAGGATTTATACCAGGAATGTAGGGATGGATAAGTATTAAAAAAATAATAATTTAAATAAATATTTCTAGGTTTGGCTCTCAAACTACCGAGCTACCCAGATTCCCCAAAAATTCTTTCTTTTTTATCTTGGGAATTTACAAACAAGACTTCAAGGAGTCTACAGCCACCATCAGACTACTAGAGGGGTCCATGACATAAAAAAGAATCCTGGTTATTTTTTCTTTCTTTTAGTTTGGCACAGAAATGAATTCTGATCAAGAAAGGACCAGTCTGATGAAACCAGTGCTTGATGGTGTCTCTATGGCAAGATGATCCCTTACCGGGGCCTTTTCCTTCTTCAGATGCGAGAAAACGCTGTCAAAGTTATCTTTAAATTGGTCCTTTATGACAGTCTTGATCAAGGTAAACAGCCAGGCTCTGTCCGAGTCGTCCACCAGACGGTCATAGAACACCCTCAGGACCTCATGCACAAAGAGCCGCACCATCGTTTGCTTGGTCTCCACCGAATCCTTGTTGATAAGCAAACAGCCCAGGATGACTCGGGCGAAGTCCCGCAGGTTGAACGTGTAGTGAGACTTGGCTGGAGTGGGCAACAGATTTTCCATGGATTGTTTGTAGATCTTGTGAAAAAAAATATATTAAAAAAGTCACAAAGCAGAATGGAACAATTTTAATCACAAAATCCATCTTTTGTAATATGAGACACGTGAGCAAATAATGCAATCAAAAATGGACATGGATGTTGAACGTTAAGGTTTCCAATGCCCCGGATGGGCTTAAACCACATGAGTTAAGTATGCCATTTTGTGGATGAGAAAACTGAGATTTATAAGATTTTAAAGTGATTTGTGAATGAATGAAATGCACTTATTAAGTGCTTCCTCTTGCCAGGCACCATTCTAAGTGCCAGGGACACAAATACAAATAAAACCAAGTTTCTAAATTAGAAGATAACAGAGAATAGCAGAGAATGCCAAAGGCATCCAGATACTGACTTGGTTTGCAAGAAATGGCAGAGTAGGGGGATGGCCTGATTCCAACCTATCAGAGCCAAGAGTTCTTTCAGGGAGCTGAGTCCTAGTTCTTGGAGGAGAGGAGAAGGAATCCTGAGTACCAGCAGCAAGATTTAGGAATAACCAGTCAATGCCAAACAGCAGAATTTCAATTCAAGTCTTCCTGTCTTCAAATCCAACACTACCCACTTCCCTCCACTGATTTCCCCAAAATAAGCTATATAAACCTTTTGAAAATGCATTGAACAAGACAGCTTGGTGGCTCAACGGATAGAGTACCAGGCCTGGATTCCGGAAGACCTGGGTTCAAATTTGGCCTCAGATATTTCCTAGCTATGTCACAGCTCCAATTACCTAATCGTATTGCTTTTTCTGTCTTGAAATTGATATTTAATATCCAAGACAGAAGGGAAGGGACTTTGTTTTTTAATTCATTGATCACATTGGATTCTATTGTGGCTAGGCTGCTTAGGCCACATCGATCGACATTCAGCCTAGCACACAGGCTACATGAATAAAAACTATTCAATATCATCCATTGACCCAAGTTGCAGCTGATCAGGTCCCTGCTATAGACAGAAACCAATCAATTGGCTATTCCCCTTCCTTCTTTTTAAATAAATTGGATTGATACTATTTGGTTTACTGTCACCTAGACTTCCCAATATGTTCTTCTCCCAGTGCTTTCCAGGGAGGAACAAAGATTTAAAAAGAGGGGGAAGTAGGCTAGCAAAACTAACCCATACATAAAAAAAGGCTGACATTGTATGCAATATTCCATACCCAGAGTCCACCACTTCTGCACAGTTCATTTGCTTTGCAGGAAAACAACTGACAATTTAGGCTGAAGCCCCTTTACCTCAAGGATAAGGATGAGAATAATTTATCAGCCCTGTCTTTGGAAATTACTGAGTCCTAATGTCTTTTATAATTAGAGCCCTTCACCCTTTTCCTCTCTCTCTCTCTCTCTCTCTCTCTCTCTCTCTCTCTCTCTCTCTCTCTCTCTCTCTCTCTCTCGCTCCCCTCTCTCTCTCTCTCCCTTTGTCTCTGTCTCTCCCCATCTTTCTTTCTCTCCCTGTCTTTCTTTCTGTCTCTCTCCCTATCTCTCTCTCTCTTTCTCCCTGTCTTTCTGTCTGTCTCTCTCTTTCTCTGCGTGTGTTTCTCTGTCTCTATCTCTCTGCATATCTCTGTCTCTTCTCTCCATCTGTTTTTCTTTGTCTCTGTCTCTTTCTCTCCCTATCTCTCCCTGTCTGTCTCTGTCTCTTCTCTGTTCTCTCTCTGTATCTCTTTATCTCTCTCTGTCTGTCTCTTCCTGTCTCTGTTTCTCTCTGACTGCCTCTATCTGGCTCTCTCCTTCCCCCTTTTGTTATGTGCTTCCTATGTTTCAACCCCTCAATCTTTTTTCCTCTTCCCTTGACCTTCTTTCTCCCTTGCTCTCTCCCCCCTCTGAGTCTAGTGGGCCTATAACTAGGGTGAGGAGCTGTGGTTTCCTCTCAGGCTGCTAAATCGAAAGGATTCTGGCTCGCCTGCACTCCAAGAGGCCAGTAAGATCTGAGCACAGCACCAAAAGAATGGGAATGATCCATTTAAACTGGAGATAGAGGACCTTCTCACCTAAGTAGTTACCCAACCCGTAAGCCCTCCTCTTCCCACTTGGGGTAAACGTCAAGCTTCTTGCCCCAGTTTTCTTGACCAGGTACAAAGACTACAGGGATATTTAGCATATTTTGAATTGAGTACAATCTTACCATGTCCATTTTTTTAAACCCTTATCTTCCGTTTTAGAATCAGTACTATGCATTGGTTCTAAGGCAGAAGAACAGTAAGGTCCAGGCAATGGGAATCAAGTGACTTGCCCAGGGCCGTACAAGTAGGAGTGTCTGAGGCCAGATCTGACCTCCCAGCTCTAGGCCTGGTTCTCAATCCCCAGAGCCATCTAGCTGCCCATCTATATCCATGTTTTAATCTATAAAATAGAAGAGTTCATAGAATCATGAATTTAGCACTAGAAAGGCCCTCAAAGATCACTTTGTTTAATTCCCTAATTTTACATTTGAAGAAACTGAGGCTCTGTCAGATGATTTTGGGGAGGGAGGAAGGGTTAGGGTTTAGGGTTCAGTGTTGCTTTATACTTGAGTGCAATCCAGGCACATTCCCCCCCTCCCCCCAGCAGGTTCATGGCCATTTCTCCATGCCAAAAAAGATGAGGCCAAACTTTAAATTCCTTATAAAAATTCAAGGCAGCAGATCAAAATGAGTCTAAATTTACTTATTTTATTCCATTACTTCTTTCCTCAGTTAAATTTCCCCCACTTTTTGGCAGATGTTTACCACTAAAGCAGGGACAGAAGGCTTTACGGGGCTCTTGGCAGCCCCTACTGACCCAACAGTTCTAGAGAACTTTCTACTCCTGGGCTCACAGGCCTAAATTTCTCTTTCCTGTGTCCTAATTTAAAGGATTGATTAGGGCAGCGAATGCTTGGAGCAACATGGAATCATAGATTTAAAGCTACATGAGACCATTGGAGGGTGCCAAGTCCAGCCCCTCATTTTAAGGAGCATGAAGCTGAGGCCCCTAGAGTCACACGAGGTAGCCTGCCCAGTGTCACATAGCGAAAAATTATCTAGAGAAGGATTTGAACTCAGATCTTTTTGACTCCATGTCCAGAGCCTGTCCACTAGGGCACACTGCCTCCTAAGAACTCTTCCTTGGACTTAAAGTAAAAAGGATTATGCCTCTTCCAGAGTTGGGGTATGGTCTCAGGCCAGAGGGAAGGGACAATTTAACGAAGGAGAACGGCCAGCTGAAGGGAGTGGGTCACCAGGTAAAAGTTATGCCAGGAGAGCAGGCTGTGCCCGCCCAAGAGGTGCAGCTCTTACCCTGGAGGAGGCTGAGGGGAAATGGGGGCCCATGAATGGGCTCTACTGTCATGGGACTGTGAGATTGAGGGAGAGGAAGAGTTTATTATGCAATGCTGTGGAATGCCAGGAGACAGGCAGGGCAAGGCACAGGGATGGATGATAGCCATTTCCCGAGAGCAAATCAGTGGTCTGGGACAAAGGCCGACCAGCCCCACCCTAGTTACGGCTGTTCTTCCTGGTCTGTTCAAGCCTGCAGGACACATCCCTGAAGTTACTGGCAACCATCATCATCAGTCGTCATCATCAGCAATACACATGAAGTCCCTACTTTGGGCCAGGCCCTGCGCTGAACACCAACCAAGGAAAGGAGGATAACGCGGCACACTTCCTCCTCCCACATGAGCAGGGGGAACCCAGGAAGGGAACCAGGGGAGCCCCAATCATCTGGCCCCAAGAAGGGAACCAGGGGAGCCCCAATCGTCTGGCCCCAAGAAGAGAACCAGGGGAGCCCCGATCGTCTGGCCCCAAGAAGGGAACCAGGGGAGCCCCAATCATCTGGCCCCAAGAAGAGAACCAGGGGAGCCCCAATCGTCTTGCCCCAAGAAGGGAACCAGGGGAGCCCCGATCATCTTGCCCCAAGAAGGGAACCAGGGGAGCCCCGATCGTCTGGACCCAAGAAGGGAACCAGGGGAGCCCCGATCATCTGGCCCCAAGAAGGGAACCAGGGGAGCCCCGATCATCTGGCCCCAAGAAGGGAACCAGGGGAGCCCCGATCGTCTGGCCCCAAGAAGGGAACCAGGGGAGCCCCAATCGTCTGGCCCCAAGAAGGGAACCAGGGGAGCCCCAATCATCTGGCCCCAAGAAGTCTCAGGCAGCACCAGGCACTCACCTCCATTGTTCCATTGACAATCTGGTTTCCCACAGCAAAGTACTCCGGTGTGAACTCATTGACCCGTAGGTATATAGCCACAATGGCGGAGAAGATTCTGACCATGGTTTCATCACTGAAGGTGTTAATGGTGCAGATGTTGAAGTGACGGGTGAACCGAGGGGTGACGGGATTCCTCCCCCCTCCGGGAGGGCCCATGGCGGCGATCAGCTGGATGTCAACCAGGAGGATCTTAGTTGTGTCCTTCAAATCGTACCTTCCAAGGACATAAATACTTCAAAATCCATTCTAACTCTAACTGGACGGTGCTGACTCCGGAGTGCCCACAAAGGCCGCTTCTGACCGTCCCTTGTCTAACAGAACAGGGGAACTACTTCTCAACCAACCCCGAAATAAGGACTCAGGTCTGACAAGGATAATAATAATAACAATCAACTAGATTTGTAGGGCACTTAAGGTTTGTAAAGCACTAAATGCTGAAAGCAAGGTGCTATTGTTGACCCCATTTTACAAATGAGTTAGCTGACCCAGATAGAGGTTAAGGGACTTGGCCAAGGTCACACAATTAATAAGTGTCTGAGTCAGAATCTGAACCCAAGTCTTCCTGACTCAAATTCATTCAATTCAATTCACTCAAATGCCCAATCTTCTAGGCCACACTGCCTCCTCAAAACTGGGCCAAGAATTACTCAAGGACGAGAGAATGCAATTTAAGGTGGTAGAGGAAGCATAGGCCCTAAATGCAAGTTCTTTCTCTCAAGATTTATTTGAAATTGACATCCTCATGCATTCAATATGGCAGACCCTCACTTATGGTATAGCATGCTGGGTAACCAAAGTCTCAGTGAACTTTTGTTCCCAATGCAAAGCAGTGCTGGAGGCATCTGAATGTGGCCCTTTGCTTTTAGACTCTTGTGGAGTATTGTAGCATATGGTTATATCACACATATTTACCAAGATTTTAAAAAATAATGTAACATATTCAACTACATCAGCAGTTCTTAACTTTCAATTTGTAGCAATGAGAATACATAATGCATCTCAGGTATTTACATTCCGAATCATAACTGTCGCAAAATGACAGTTTGGAAGTAGCCACCAAAATCATTTTTTGGTTTGGGGTCACTGAAACATGAGGAACTGTATTGCGGGGTCACGGCATTAGAAAGGTAACTACATGGTTCCCTTTAAAAAAAAAAAACACCTTAATTTCACAATACTGTGTATGGTTCTAAGGTAGAAGAGCAATAAGGGATAGGCAATGAAGGTTAAGTGACTTGCCCAGGGTCACATATCTAGGAAGTGTCTGAAGCCATATTTGGATTCAGGACCTCCTGGTTTAAAGCCTATCACTCTCTTCACAGCTGCTCTTAGAGATCAAGTAAAAAACCCAGGCCCTCATTGTCCAGAGAAAGGAAGTCAGGCCAAGAGAGCCAACATGATTTGGATAAAGACAATGTTCTTTCCACCAAAGTGATATTCCTTGGCAATCAGAGCCCTACCTTGAATAGAGTTGATATTAACCCTGAGGCGTCTTCATTTTTCTTTACTAAAAAAAAAAAACCTTACCTTCTATCTTAAAATCAATCTTGTGTATTGATTCTAAGGCAGAAGAACGGTAAAGACGGCTGGGTTTGTACCCCAAAGAGATAATAAGGAAAAAGACGTGTACAAGAATATTCATAACTGCACTCTTTGTGGTGGCAAAAAATTGGAAAATGAGGGGATGCCCATCAATTGGGGAATGGCTGAACAAATTGTGGTATATGTTGGTAATGGAATACTATTGTGCCCAAAGGAACAATGAACTGGAGGGATTCCATGTGAACTGAACGACCTCCAGGAAGTGATGCAGTGAAAGGAGAAGAACCAGGAGAACATTGTGCACAGAGACTGATACATTGTAGCACAATGGAATGTAACTGACTTCTCTACTAGCAGCTGTGCAATGATCCAGGAAAATGCTGAGGGACTTGTGAGAAAGATGCTCCCCACAGCTACAACATTTCTCCTCTCTCTTTTTCCCTTTTCCCTATTCTTCTCCCAAACATCTGGCTGTGGAGAAGCAGATGGGGAGAACACCAATTACCCCAGGTCATCAAAGGATGCTAGCAAGAGGAGAGCAGGCACAGATTGAGCTAGCTGGCCTGCAAGGTCCCTGCCCTCTCCATGAGCCTAATTTCCTTTGTCTCCACCTCCTGCCCTATCTAAATAGTCTTCCCTCATCATGTGTGTCCCTGGTGACACACTGGAATAAAAGCCGTTTCTCTTCGCAATGAGGGTTTAAAAAGTCCCAGAGCAGGTTTGGGTGAGGTCTGCCATGGGTGTAGCCAGTGAGAGCCAAAGGCAGCCTTCTAACTAGCCCCGTGGACCTTTTGGAGTCAATGACTCAGTTGGAAAGAAGGGAAACATGCCACACCTGGAGCAGCCTATGCCTCCTGAGTCTAGAAGGTGCCTAACCAATGCATGACATGTATAGCGCCCGAGCTAGAAGGGTCCTCAGAGGCCATCTAGTCTAAGCTCCTCAGTTGACAAATGAAGAACATTGGCACACATGGAAGTTAGATGACTTGCCCAAGGTCACCCAAGATTGCTGAAGTTAAGATGTGAACTCAGGTCTCACGATTCCAAGTTCGGTGCTCTTTGCTGTCTACAAGAACTGACTAAGAGGGACCAAAAAATGGGGCCAAGCCACAAAACTGGTCCATCCTGTACCGGAGAGAAAACTGCAAGAATAAGAGGAAAATGTCTTAGGAGAAAAAATGGCATGGCATCATCCATCTGATCTCTGCACTCTTCATCCAAGGTCACTTTAATTCCCTCCTATTCATAGATTTAGAGCTGGGTCCAACCCAATGGAAGGCTGGTCTTTGATGTGACCCCAGAGCTGGCCAAGACCAGACACTGAGTCTCACTCATCTGGCTCAGCTCACACAGGTGCAGACCTGGACATGAACCCAGGTCCTGTGGCCCTAACTTGAGCAATGGAGAAGAATAATCACTTCCTAAAGCTTGAGAACACCATCAAAAGATGGATCTCTTGGTTCCAAGCTTACTGCGGTTATCACTCCCTAAATCAGGGAGTGAAGCTCAAGGCTAGCGCGGGGCTTCCCCGTGCCTGCCACAGGCGTCCTGGGCACTGAAGGCATTAGAGAAATACTTCAAAGTTTACAATCTACAGACGGGAGCGAGGGCAGGGTTTGTGATGGGAGGTGGGAGGCTGAGGAAGAAAGATGGAGACGGAGGACGGATAATAAAAGAACGATGGGAAAGGTGAGGGTCAGGAAGGCAATAAAGTACTCCCCAGAGTCCCAAGAAAGGCACCAGCCTCATTTCACGGAGGCTGAATTACTGAGCAGAATTACTGATGCCTGTGTTTCATGGCTGTACATAAACATGGAGGCTCACAGTGCAGTTAGGTAGATTCTACCTGATGCTGATAAAAACAAATTAGAGTATCCAATAAAGTCTCAATGACCAGTCCAATCTGTCAGGGTCTTCTGGCCAGGCATGCCAGAGGGCTATGCATTTCCTTAATAAGAAGTTTAGAGCCCAAAGGGATCTAGAAGGGGCCCCTCGTTTTACAAATGAGGAAACAAAACCAGAAAAGAAAGCCTGTGAACCAGTTCTCATCCCCTCACCCCTCAGAACCAGAAGGAGAGAAAAGAAGGATGATTTCACGAGACCAATCATGACCTCATTTAAATAGTTACCAATTTCCATAGTCAAAAAACTGACGTAATAATTCAATAGGTGGCTGAGCTCCATATTTCTCCAGTGCCGGCATATTCATGTCATCTATAAATATTATGCACTTTTTTCCCATCGGAGGGCCAAACACACCTTTGCGTCTCTTGTCCAGCCTTGCCATGATAATATTCTAAAGTGCAGACAAGAAAGAGGACTGAATGTGGATTATTATTATTATTTATGTTAAAAAGTAGTCTCAGTAATTGTAAAAAATTACAAATAACCACAACAATAATTAATTTTCTTTGTGCTTATTGATGATGCTTACAGCCTAAAAGGTCAGATAATGTCAGAATAAAATAACAAGAATTAAATGAGTTATTTTCGATAGTGCCCTACAACCCACAATACCATTTTGTTTTTATTGAAGAGTACTAAACTTGAAGAATTAGTTTCATTTAATTCATCAAGTCACAAAATCACAAAGTTGGAATAAAGTAATCACCAAGTATTTACTAAGCGTCTACTATGTGCCAGGCACTGTGCCAGGCCGTGGGAATACAAGACAAAGGAGGAAACCATCCCTCCTACCCTTAAGGAGCATTCATTCTACCCAAGAAGTCAAGAAGTACATAGAAAACAAACATGAAGGAGGGTGAAGCCAAGATGGGAGAGTAAAGGCAAAAAACTTTAAAATAATTGCTCAACAATACAATGATCCAGGACAATTCTGAAGGACTTGTGCCAAAGAATGCTAACCCCTTTCAGAGAAAGCATATTGGAGTCAAAATGCAGATGAAAGCATATGTTTTTTCATTTCTTTATTTGGGTTTATGTTTCGGGGTTTTGGTTCTTTAAGATTATTCACTTCAAAAAAATGAACAATATGGAAATATGTTTGGCATGATAATGTGTGTATAACCCAGACTGAATCACCTGCCAGCACCGGGAGGGGAAAAGACACGGAGGGAGGGAAGGAGATAAGTTCGATCCTATAACTTAGGAAAACTTGGGTGGAAATTTTTTTATACCATGTAATTAGTAATAAATAAAATAAATAAGTAAATATTTGAAATAATGCCTCAAAATGAATTCTGGAGGGGCAGTACAGGCCGAAACATTCTCACACAAGACAACATAGAAAGTCAGGAGGAAGGTTGCGGCATGGGGCTGAGAGCAGAGTGCAGGCCATACCCAGCAGGTCTCCACCCCAACAAGCCAGCATAGGCTTAGGAAGACTAAATAAGCAGCAGCTTGCTGAGCTCCCAGCTCATACACAATTAGGGGGTCGGACAACTGGTCAAGAGGAGACTTTGCTGGCGTTGCATTGCCCATACACCACTTCAGGTCATCCTTCCAGGGTGAGGAGGAGTCCTGGCACACCAGAGCTTGTGGCCACAGGGGAGTGAGGACCCTCCTCAGAGTTCCAAAAAGGAAAAAGTGCTTGTGGTCACTCAAAGCCCAGCGCCCAAGCCAGGAGAGCAGTGACCACATCTTTTGGCCCAAAATATTTTAGCACCTCTTTTTGTGGTGGCAAAGAGTTGGAAATTGAGAGGCTGTCCATCAGTTGAGAGACGGCTGAACAAGATGTGGCATATGAGAGTGATGGAATACTATGGAGCTATAAAAAAAATGATGAACAGGACGATTTCAGAAAGATCTTTATGAACTGATGCAAAGTGAAATGAGTAGAACCAGGAAAATACTACACACAGTAACAGCAATATTGTACAGTGATCAACTCTGAATGACTTAGCTATTCTCAGCATTACAAAGATCCAGGACAATTCTGAGGGACTTATAAAAAAATATTATCCACCTCCAGAGAAAGAACTGATGAGATATGAATGCAGATCAAAGCAGACTTTTGTTTTTACTTTTTTATTTTTCTTATGTTTTATTTGGAGAGGAGTGACTAATATGGAAATGAGTTTTGTAGGACTGCATACACACAGCCTATATCAAATTGCTTGTCTTCTCAATAAAAAAGGAAGATATAGAGGGAGAGAGAAAATTTACTCAAAATTCTAAAAGTATTCAAAATTTTTAAAAAAGAAAATGCTCGTTGTTTTTATATGTAATTGAAAAAGACTTTTTAAAAAGTAAAATAAAAACGTGCCTGACTTGTAAAAAGAAAGAAGGGAAGGCAAAACAAGGCAAGAGAGGGAAAGGGAAAGGAAGGGATGGGATGGGATGGGATGGGATGGGATGGGAAAAGAAGGGATGGGAAAGGAAAAGAAGGAAAGGGAAAAGAAGAAGGGAAGGCAAGGCAAGGGAGAAATAAAAAAAATGAATACAGGAGCTAGAGACTATCTGATCCAACCTGTTTTTTACCAGATAGGAATCTTCTCAGCAACCTATCTGACACAAGATCTTCTAGCTTCTCCCTTATTTGCATTGATGACTCATCGTCCTTGGAGAGCTATCCTGTAATCCTCTGATTACCTACCTTGGTGTGTCAGTTTTATTTATGGGATTAAATGCCAATGCCTCCCAAAGGCATCTGGGATCAAATACAAACTCCTCTCTTTGACACATCAAGCCTGGCTCCACTCCCACCTTTCTAGCCTGATCAGGCAGTCCCCCTCCTCGTGTCTTCAGCAATCTGGACAAGCTCAGTTTTCCTCACCCACACAGACCCCATTGTGTATAAACTGTCCCCCATACTTTAAATACACTCCCCCCTCATCCAGAATTATAGGGTGATACATTTAGAGCCAGAAGAGACCTTATTAGGCCGTCAAACTCAATCCCCTCCTTTTGCAGATGAAGAAACTGAGGCTGAGGAGGTTAAACAGTTTTCCCAGTATCACACAGCTATTATCAAAGGTAGGATTCAAACCCAAGTCATCCTGACTCTCAGTCCAACTCATTTTCCCATGAGCCACATCACTGTCTCTCACCCTTTAAATTTCCTTTCTTTCAAATGCTACCTCCTACTAGCCTCAAAATTGCCAACCCCTCCCCTATTCCCCCAACTAGTTTATTTGTATGTATGTGGAATATACCCATATGTATATAGTCTCCTCTCTCTCCCAGCAAGCTCCCTGAGATAATTCTTGTCTTTGTATTACCAGAACCTGACTCAAGATAGCACCTTATAAATGCTTACTGACTGAATGATCATTATTCAATTATTTTTTTCTTCTAGTAACTTTTTGGGTTTCTTTTATACCATAATATTTCTTAATCAAATTGAAGCTTTTCCTCTTTTTTTTTGCTCTTTTTCATTCTTTTTTTCTTAAAGGTGAATTTCTTATGATGAAGGTGTTTGGGTTTTTTATTTGCTTGTTTTTTTGGTTTTTGTTTGACTTGGTTTATGGCTGGATTTGAAGGAATGAAGGAAACCCAGCTTCTGACCAGAAATGTACCAAAGTAAAAGGATAACTTAAAACAGAGAAAAAGAAAATAATTCATTACAGAAAAAACAGCAGATACAGAGAAAAAAATAGCAAACAGCCATGAAGAGGTCACAGTACAGGACATAAATACTAGGAAATAAAACAAAGTGATGAAAAAAACCTCATAGAATAAGGGTAAATACATAGCAACAACAAGATCTCCAAAAATATTAAAGGAACTTTAATAAGAACTTCCAGAAGGACTTTGTAATTGTTCAGTCATTTCAGTGATATCCAACTGACCCCATTTCTTGACAAAGATACTGGAGTAGTTCACCGTTTCCTTTTTCAGCTCATTTTACAGATGAGAAAACTGAGGCAAAAAGGATTAAGTGACTTGCCCAGGATCACACAACTAGGAAGTGTCTGAAACCAGGTTTGAATTCAGGAAGATAAGTTTTCCCAACTCAAGGCCAGTGTTCTATCCACTGTGCCTCCACTGTCCTTCCAGAATGACTCAGAAGAACAATAAAAGAATTAAAGAGAACAAATTGGGGATGGTAATTAGAGTCCTCAAAGAAACAATTCAAAACAACAATCAAGATAATAGGTTGGAATAAATATTGCAGATTTTCTCTAAATCAATGGAACTCTCTGAAAAAGAGGCCTACCAGATTCAGAAAAAAAACAAAACTGTAGAGATGGAAGAAGGCTATTAGAACAAACCAAAAGATGGCAATGTTGGAATCTGAAATCTAAAAAAAAATGGAGAAAATTAAAGGATCTTAGAATTATTGGCCTCCCAGAAAAATGCAATTAAACAAAAAATTTAATGTCATATTTTAGAAAATCATGCAATAAAATTGCCCAGAAAGATTGGAAACAGGGAAAAGTATACATCAGTGAAATCCATCTGTTAACAACAGAGAGAAAACTCAAATTTAACTCACAATGAAATACAATAGCCATGCTCTAGGATTTCAACTTTAATGAATCTCACAAACAGTAAAGAGAAAGCCCTTCATACACCAAAGATAAAGAGCTTATGTGTGATTCCATGACAAATGCTATCAAATTCAGAAAAAGACTGAATGTGTTATTTTTTTAAGAAAGCAAATGAAATCCCTTTATGACTCAATGTAACATATAATTCAAATCTGAGTTTGATCTTCAATGAAAAAGATAGATTTTTATTATAAGGAATTTAAATCATTCTGAGTAAAGAAGCAAAGGCATTTTGAAATGTAATTTCATTGAGCAAAAAAAAGATACTTAAGAAATTAAACAAGACCATAGTGTATGAAAAGACAAAGGAGACAACCTATCCTTAGTACATTTAAGACATCTCACCTAAGTAAGGGACAGAATGAAGAAAGACCTTTTACATGGAAAGGCCCTGGGCAAGAGGATCAAAAAGTACCCAAGGGGTAGGGAAGAATTAATTTCTATTTCATGAAGTGTGGGGTCCCAGGTGAAGGTCAATCAAACACATAGGGAGGTGAGGAAAAGTAAGAAAGAATCTACAGACACATTCATAGCCAGGCTGAAAAGAAGATGACAAGACAGCCCTTTTTAGATGTCATCCTTGGTCTGTTGAATTTTAATAGAATAAAGGCAAGATGTTTGTTGTCAAAGCCATAAAAGAAAGTGGATGGGGATTATTCTAGAGGTTAGATGACATGATTAGGGGAGAATAATTAATAGAATCAAATGACTAAGTATATGTAAAGTGCTTTGCAAGCTTATAGTGCTATATAAAAGCTATTATTATTATTATTATTATTATTATTTAGATCAAGAGTTCTTCTCTTTGGCCTGATCATTTTTATATGGTTTGAAAAATGGGTGTTCTTCAACCTCTAATACCACATGACACTAGACATGTTGCCGTTATCCCAAAGTTATGACTCAAATCAAATAGATTGTTTGTGAATCTATTACCTCAACAGGAATCTTTTCTAAAATACTCCCAACCAAAAGACCTCAACTCAAATTAAATAGCTAAAGTAAGAGGGCAGCTGGGTAGCTCAGTGGATTGAGAGCCATGCCTAGAGTTTGGAGGTCCTAGATTCAAATCTGACCTCAGACACTTTCTAGCTGTGTGACCCTGGGCAAGTCACTTGACCCCCATTGCCTAAGCCCTTACCACTCTTCTGCCTTGGAACCAATACACAGTGTTGATTCCAAGATGGAAGGTGAGGGCTTTTATTTCTAAAAAAATTATAATAACAAAAATAAATAAGTAAGTAAATAGCTGAAGTGAGGGGGATCCCACTCTCTACAAAGAGATATTCCCAATTTGGAAAAATCCAATTGCTAAGAAATTTTTCTTTATATGGAACCAAAATCTGTTACCCTATAACTCTCCTCCTCGGCTCCTACTTTTGCTCTCTGGAGACTAATGAGAACAAAATAAATCCTGCTTTTACAGTCTAGTACTTCAAATTCTTGCAAATATCTATCATATCCCTCCCTCCATATCTTCTCCTCTCAAACTTAAAAATCCCTGGTACCACATGATTTTATGAATGATTGAGTTTCAGGTCTCCTTACCATCTAATCTCTTCCCTTTGGAATACACAAATCATGTTTGGAGGAACGTGAGATCAGCTCATATGGAGCACAATTTTAACACTGAAGAATTCTAGGAATAATAAGATATGGTTGAATAGGCTGAATCATAAAATAGAATTCTAGAGGGCTATAAATGCCAGGCATGAACACAGACAATGAAGAGCTAAATGCTTGATGAAGAGGTAGCTAAATTAAAGAAAGAAGAATATACTACATAATATAATGTACTTATATTATATATATAATATATATAAATATATGTATTTATATTATGTTTATATATTTGTTATATATTACATATGTGATATATTTATATTATATAAATATAACATATTTTATTGATTTTCATTTCACCTGAATCTGATTGGCACTGGTCCTTGCTGAGAAATTAACGAAAAATGGAAAATATCGGTCCCTTTCCAAATGGTTCATAAGCTTATCCTTCACATAGACTGATTTCCCAGTACCTGTTGGACCCACGAAAAGGATTGGCCTTTATATTTAAAAGGAAAAAATAATAAATAAGATCAGTCACAATGAAAAATGCAGGAAAAAGAGACTCTTCTATTGTCAACCTAACAGGAACTGAACAGTCCTCTGTGTATAATTAGAATTTGCTCCCCAGAAACTCTCTTTCCCAGCTTCCCATGTTCCTTCTCACATTACATGCTAATGTAGGGAGGATATAAGTTTTGTGTAGCCCCACCTCTCTTTCCCCTGATCGCAGCTGGGAAAGTGGGCTTTATGCCAAGTAGGAGAATCTACACACTTGGGTTTATTTTTTGTTAGATAATTGGGTTTGAACTTCTATTTCTTTTAGTTTTTTTCTTTCTACTTCAAGTGAGTATTAATAAACTTTATAAAATATAATACTTGGAGTTATTGGATATTAATTTAAATTTTACACCTGAAAAGAAACAGTTATGTGAAGATAATAGAAAGGACACTCAATTTGGAGACCATGAAATTGGAATCCTATCTCTACTAGTAGCTATCTATCAACACTGGGGCCTAATTTTCCTCAACCTGAAAAGTGAGGGATTTCGATGAGAAAATGACTGGAGTTATTTTGAGTTATGATCTAGTAAGGAAAATGCTACCCTTCAGAATGTTGAGATCTTTAACAGGTCTATGGAAAAACTCTGCACCCTGGCTCTGTAGCCTACCACCACAGTTTGTATTCTTTCCTTAAAATGAGGGGCTTAGATAAGCTGGGATTTTAACTTGGGTCCATGTGCTTTTTTCATGTTTTGATAACTACGCTTCAAACTAATGTTTGATAACTATGTATGTTTTTCAACTATGCTCCATAAGACAATATGATTTATTTTGTTTTCCTATGTATTTTGTATTACATATAAAACAATGTTCTTATAAGAAGGGGCACATGGGTTTCACCAGACTGCCTAAGGGGCCCATGAAACAAAAAAGGTAAAAATTTCTCAGAAAAAGGATCTCAAAGTTCCTCCTAGCAATAAAATTCTCAATAAATAAAATGACTAAATCTGGAATGTTAGATTATAAGAGAATCACTTACTTCTCATTCCTAAGGCATAAATCCATTAAAAACGTGTATCTGATTGTGTCCATCGTAGGGACTATAATTTCTTGAATCTTGATCTTCTTATCTCCATAAGTACCAGTTTTAATTAATTCATTCCAGGGGACCCAGCGGCCTCGGTTCTTCAACTGCCAAAAAAATAAAATTACATATGGTTAAATCTGTGGATATAAGGTGGTTGAAATTTTTTCTTTATTGTTTACTTTTTTAAAAAAACCTTACCTACTATCTTAGAATTAATATTAAATATCAATTCCAAGGCAGAAGAGCATTAATGACCAGGCAACTGGAATAAAGTGACATGGCCAGGGTCATATAGGTAAGAAGTGTCAGAGGCCAAATTTGAACCCAGGACCTCCACTGAGCCACCAAGTCATCCCCTCCTTATCATGTTTTTTTAATTATTCTATTTGCTTTGGAAGCTTTTAGGTGTACTTTCTTCTGAATTGTTTTACTTTATAGCTAAACAAAAGCCAACTAACTTTTAAAAAATTCCAATAATCAAAATTAACCCAATTTCTTTCATTTTAGATTCCACTCCTATCATTAGCTCTTATTGACCCACCATTTCCAATTTCTTCAAAATCCCCTTCTGCAAGTAAAAATATGGTGAAAAGTAAACTCATAAGATTCCAAGCAAATATGTGTTGAATCTTGGGGAAAGGGGGAGCTTCCAATTTCCAGTTATCTGAAAAATGAAACTCATCAGTCAATAAGCAGTCAGTCAATAAACATTTACTAAGCACTTCTTCTGTGCTAGGCATCATATTAAGTGCTAGAAATACACATTTGAAAAAGAAAGCCCTCAAGGAGGTTATAATTGAATAGAATGAATTAATGAAATCAGAATAGGTGTATTGCAGTTACTTTGAAACCTTGTGTAGAGATGCCTTACATTAGACAATCAGAAAACAGTGGGTTTCAATCAAATTTCAGTCTTATTTCCTATACATCCAACAGGGCTTGGTATTTAAAGAAAGCCTGTGAAATGTCTCTCAGGAAAGTAAAGAATGACATCTGGTTTGCACTGCATCCAGATTAAATTACTAATATCCAGATTGGGTTTGCTTAAAAGATCCTGCTTAATTTAAAAGTGGAGAAGCTGAAATTAAGTAACTCACATCACCCATTAAAGAGATACTCAAATCCCCTGAGTCACCTCATCAGAAGAAGCCCTGTGGAAGTATTATCAACCAAAAACCCATTGGGGGCTTTGCCCAAGTGACTTAGAATATTTTAACTTGCCTCAATTTCTCCAAGCATTATTTCCCAACAGAAATAAGCATCAGTGCCAAGGATTGGGTTTCCTGCTCCCTCTTCCCAATATCTGGTCCCACTTGACGCAGATAAGAATCCAACCAGACTCAGTGGCCCATTCCACTGGAGCCTTTCCCCTGAGTAAGGCTGGCTTACTCTACTGTCTCAGCCAACTTGATCTTGAGGTCCCTTGTGCCATCTCTGCGATCTCAACCCTTACTCAATCTCTATTAAGCTCTAGGCTCAGAGGCCATGGCCCTTCTCCATCTTGGGCCAGCTTTAACCCCCAACCTCACATGCTGGGAAATGCCATACCTCATACATATAGTCATAGACGAGGCCTTTTTCTTCAAAGTTGCATTCCCATTTGCCCACCCCAGGAGGCACTGGGTAGTCTTCATTCTTTCCTACTATAATATCTCTGATAAAATGGTCAAAGACAAGACGTCCATCTGTGTCACAACTTGCTCCAATGGACCAAATCAAGGAGAAGATGAAAGAGGCCTATTGTGACAAAATGAGAATCAACATTTTTAAAGTAAATTTTTATCAACATTTTCTGTTCATCTCTATCATTATTCCCTGTATCTCCCTTCTTTCCCTCCCCAAGAGTTATCCCCTATGATAAATAATAATTTTTAGAAAGGAAAAAAAAAAGAACAGTACAAATGATTGATACATTAAGGAAGTCCAAAAACATGTACTGTGAATTATTGATGGCTTCCTAAGCCCAGTAATGGAGTCTCTGGTTCCAAGGGTATGGACATTGGGGTCACTTTGTTTGCATAATTATATAAATTACTTTCCACAATGGTTATACCATTTCACAGCTCTGCCCATAATACATTAGAATATCTATCACTCTACAACCCTTTTAAAACTGACCGCTGCCTGTTTTTGTCATTTTTGACATTTTGCAGGGTGTGAGGTAAAACCTCTGGGTTGTTTTTATTTATATTTCTTTTATTATTAGGGATTTGGAACATTCTTTCACATGAATGTGAATATTTTGCAATTCTTCTTTTGAGAACTGTTTGTTCATATCCTGGGGAATGACTATTAGTCTAATATATATTTATTAATTGTTTATATATTTTGGATAACGGATCCTTATCTGAGAAGTTTGATACAAAGGTTTTTTTCCTCTTTCAACTACTTACTTTCTTATAGTAGTTGAATTAATGTTGACTTTCAGAAACTTTTCAGTTTCAAGTAACTAAAGTTATATATTTTTTCTTTTATAATTACCTTTTCCTTTTATTTGGTTGAGAATACATTTCTTATCTATAACTATGAAGGAAATATGATCTGTTTCTCTTCTAATTTTTCTAGTTTGATATTCAATGGTAAGTTCATGTACCCATTTAAAATGTACTGTAGAGTGTGGTATAAAGTATGAGTGAGCCTTATTTCTGCCAGGCTGCTTTTCAGTTTTTCCAGAAGTTTTTAATGAAATAGGTTTTTTTTTCCTCTAGATAATTTATGTTTTCTACTTTGTGAAACACTGGGTTATTGAATTCTATTGTTTCTGAACCTTTCCTGGCTAGTCTATACCACTGATCCCTCTCTTTGTTCTTTAACAAATACCATTTGATGTTTATGAATGCTGCTTTATAAAATAATTTGAGCTCAAAAAGTGTTATTTCACCTTCATCCCTACTTCTTTCCAACATTTCCCTTAATATTCTATATCTTTTGTTTTCTCATTTTGCTATTATTCTATAAAAGTTCTTTTGTAATTTAATTGGCATAGCATTAAAAAGTCAAATTGATTTTGGTAGAATTGTCATTTTTATTACATTGGCATGACCTAGCCATGAGCATCAAATAATATTCAATCTGTTTAGTTTGGTCTTTATTTGCAATTGAATCTTTACAAGTCTTTTGTATGCTTGGAAAGTTTGATTCCCAGATATTTTATACATTTTTAATTATTTAATTATTTGTTATTTGGAATGATATTTCCCTTTCTATTACTGTTTCTTGTGTTTTGTTATTATTCTATAAAAATACTATTGGTTTTTTTGAAGATTTACCTTGTAGCCTACAGTTTTCCCGAATCACTATTTTTTAAGAATAATTTTAAGAAAACCACTCAGGAGCCATCACTTAAAGGTTTGACTACTCAACTGGGATGGGGTGGGGATGTCATATTTACATAACCAAATAGAGTGGAGAGGAATTCTTGAGATTACAAAGAGTGTGACTTTTTGGGATTCCTCTGGAGGTGGTAAGTTGTCTCACACCAGAGGTTTACAAGATGAAACTATACAACCACTTTAATCAATCAACAAGCATTTATTAATCATTTACTATGTGCTAGACTGTGCTAAGGACTGGGGATATGATTAAAAGGCAAAAACAAAAACAATCCCTGCCCTCAAGGACAAGAGTTTCTCATGGAGTACAAGTACTTGCTTGTTTCCAGAGCAGATAGACAAATAGAGCACCAAGTCTGGGGTCAGGAGGACCTGGGTTCAAATCCAGCCTTAGACACTCCCTAAAATGGTGACACTTTGTGACATGGGACAAGTCACTTAACCCTAATTGCCTAGCTCTTGCCATTCTTCTATCTTAAGAGTTGACATTAAAACACCAGGGTTTAAAAATAAACAGATAAATGCTTGTTGACTGATAGTAGAACAGCATAATACCACTTTTCAGGTATATTGTATGAGGATTTTTTTTGTGAGATATGGATTAGTTCTCTGGCTCTGTATTGGATATCTTTATTTTTCACCAAAATATTTCTGAATTTGACATTTTTTAGGCTAAATATGGTCGATCAGTGAGTCAATAAACATTCATTAGTGCCTGCTATGAGGAGAGCACTGTCCTAAGAAATGAGGACTTCAAAACAGTCATCTTCACCTCAAAGGGCCAGTGTTCAATTCTTCCAGCAAACAAGCAAATGCCCTCGCAATGGTAACTGTGGACAACAATAAATATGAAAAGGCTGCTTCAATTTTTAATGGCTACCTCATGAGAAGAGGCAACTATTTGAGGCTGGTACAGCATTGATGGGGTGACTGAAAGCAGAGAGAGAAATCCCTAGACTCTGAACCCAAACCTCTCTACTGTTACTCTTCAGATTTCAGAATGACGAAAACTCCCTTAAATTGCCAAAAAGAGATAGATTAGGCTAAAAAGTACCAAGCAGTATCTGAATACATCTTTCCACAAAAAAAAGATGAGAGAAGTTGGAGTGTCATATAGATAAACTTGAAAAACATGGACTTGGAGCCTTGAATCTGTTTCTCAGCAAATCTGGATGTTCTTTGTGAAGGTAAAAGGAGGACTTTTTTTTTAATTAAAAGACCTTAATTTAAATCTGTAATCCTTGGAGAAAAGAAAAGTCCATACCTGAAAAAAATTCCTTAATCACTCAATAATTAGTTCTTCTCCAAGTCACCATTTTGGGAAGGGATCTCAGACCAGCCATTCCTGATTCTTTGAACTTAAACCACCATATTACCTCAAGACTCAATTCTGCAATCTCTCCTCCTCTTGATAGGCTCTTTCCAGAGCCTCCACTTTGGGGAAGGGCCCAAGACCAGCCATCCCTCATTCTCCAGTCTGGGCCACCATTTTTCTGTCCAGGTCCCCAACACTGGCTGCCCCTGCTTTCCAGATCCCCTTTTATGTATTGTTTTCTCTATAAGAAGAATGTATTTATGTTCTGTTTTCCCTAAAGAAGAAGATCCTTGAGGGTTGGGACTATCTTTCCCTTTGCTTGTATCTGCATCCCAGGTGCTTAGCATAAAGTAAGTGCATAAAAAATGCTTGCTGATGGATAAAAGTGCTCATTAATTGATTAGAGAAGGAGAGGAGAATAATGGTCTTAAGAGTCAAAAGGACCTTTGTTCTGACCTATCCTGGCTGTGAAGTCCTGGGTAAGTCTTTTTACCTTTCTCTGCCCCAGACCACTTGCTAAGGTGATAAGTGACTAGGAAGGTACCCAAAATCACAGGTGAAATCCAAAAAAATGAAAATTCTTTTAAGCTAAGCGAAGATACACCATTTGAACATTTATAAATTGATTTTATATCTATGCCTGAAGCTAGACAGTATAAATTTTGTCTGGTTATAGTTGATCAGCTGACCAGGTGGACTGAAGAGTTCCCTACTGCTTGGGCCACATCTGCTTTTGTTGCCAAAGTCCTTTTAAAAGAAATTATTCCCCGTTTTGGACTGCCAGCATGTATTGACTTGGATAGGGGAACCCTTTTTTCCAATTCAGTCTTATCATAAATGTATTCATGTTTGGGGATAATTCCTAAGTTTTATATACCATATTATCCCCAGAGCTCTGGCCAAGTTGAATGAATTAATAAAGAACTTAAAACTATGATTGGAAAATTGTGCATGGATACTCATTTAAAATGGCCTGAAATTCTACCTCTGGCCCTATTTTATCTCAGGAGCAGACCCTGAGGTGATTTATACATCTCACCATTTGAGATGCTATTTGGACATCCACCTATTCAGGCACAACCATTTACCCCTGTCTATACCTCATTGTTAGGAGGAGATACAACCATTGCTACATATATCAGGCAATTACAAACTAAATTGTGAGAACCCTACAACTCTGGAACTGCTGTTCAAGCAGGCCCCATAGACTTCTCACTTCATGATTTAAATCCAGGTGATAGTGTGTATATAAAGAATTTCAAACATACTGGATCAACTGAACCTGCTTATGATGGACCATTCCAAGTCCTATTAACTACATCAATAGATATTAAAATTGGGGAGAGGGACTCGTGGATGAATAATTGACTATATAGATTGTATTTAACTATTGATTATGATAAGCCTTCCCTATTGATGGATCTGTACTTTGTTGCACTTTATTTGTGTCATACAGTATGATTTTTTTCTCTCATTTTTTTGCATTTGAAGCACATGTCACCAGTATTGAGAAGATGTTCTTTTAATCCATTTGCTTAGCATATAAATGCATACCCAAAAGCTCTAGACTATGGAAACCCACCATTCATTGCTGAATATTTTGGGACTGTAATTAATGCTTGTATCTGATTCTAGGAAATGGGATCAAAAAGGAGCACAGACTTTATCTACATAGTGCCATAGAAGCACAAACTTAACTTGAATTGTGCCATAAAAGAACACACAGAAGAAAAGAAAGAAAGAAAGAAAGAAAGAAAGAAAGAAAGAAAGAAAGAAAGAAAGAAAGAAAGAAAGAAAGAAAGAAAGAAAGAAAGAAAGAAAGAAAGAAAGAAAGAAAGAAAGAAAGAAAGAAAGAAAGAAAGAAAGAAAGAAAGAAAGAAAGAAAGAAAGAAAGAAAGAGAAAGAAACAAACAAACCAATACAGGTGGGATTGATGAACTTCTATGCCAATACAAAAGGGCTTGAAACTAGTGTGAGACTCAAGGTCATGGCTCTTGACATATGTTAAGATGCAGAACTTCTTGAACAACAATCCTTGTAAAATACTTTCTATCAAAGGACCTAACAATTGGCTGTTCTGGCTCCCCTATCCCTGAGAAATGATGAAAGATTGGGGGGGCAGCTGGGTAGCTCAGTGGATTGAGAGCCAGGCCTAGAGATGGGAGGTCCTAGGTTCAAATCTGGCCTCAGAAACTTCCCAGCTGTGTGACCCTGGGCAAGTAAGTCACTTAACCCCCATTGCCTAGCCCTTACCACTCTTCTGCCTTGGAGCCAATACACAGTATTGACTCCAAGATGGAAGGTAAGGGTTTAAAAAAATGATGAAAGATCAGACCATGGAATGACACTTCCCTTTTACACGAAAATCTGGTCTTTTTCTCTCTTATAGTATGGCAACTTCCTGTAGCCCTGGCTTATAATGGGCAAATGAAATATTACTGCATTTTTCCCCTACAGATTTGTGGGACTGAAATTTACTGTAATTGGACCCAAATACAAGGGTCTCATGAATTTATTCTTGTTTTATTTTGAAATTATATATATATACATATATATATATATATATATAGAGAGAGAGAGAGAGAGAGAGAGAGAGTTTTTGATATTTTGATCCTGAATTTGAAATTTTTATTTCTCCCAAAGTTTAATTTTTCTTCTATTTATTTTTCTTTTTATGTTTTTGGTTTTTCTTTTGATAACTGTCTCATACATCCCATAACTCAACCACTTTGAGTTGATCCAGGTGTTGGTGAACACCTTTTTCAGGGAGGATTGTATTGTATTTTCACAAAAATACAAGATTTAAAATTTTGTTTGAGAAGAAATTTTTAGAAAAAAAAAGCTTTCTAACTCCTTGAATCCAGAGAATGAACTGTTTGAATAAAGATGCCTACAGAAACCTACACTGAATCAAGAAGATCCAGAATGAACTTTTGGGTGCAATTGATTGAACTGAAGGGGGTTGAACATTTATTTGTATATGTAAACTTTTATGCCAAGGGGAATGTCCCCTAATAGGCTTTTGTCAATGTGTCTAGCAAAACATTGGTTTTGCTTTCTTTCTCTTTTCCCTCTTATCTCTAACTACTGTAGTTTCTTCTTAGAAGGTGCAATATTGTATATACCTGTAGTTAGAAAATTTTTAAGGATACAAAATGATTGTTAAATGATCAATGAGGAGACTAGTCTCCCAATGATCATCAGGGGGAATTGTGAAGATTAAATTTAACTCTCCCCTGATTATGACAGTGAAAATACTTAACTCTCCCCTGATTGTGAAGATTAAATTGTAACCCCTGTCTATTTTTGGAACACAGTACTTAAAGTTGAGTATGAAGATCGGCCCATTTTAGATTTAATCACCAAAAGTGCAAACACCCCATTCACACTTGAGTGGGGGAAGTCTGTGACCCATGTGTGCAATAGTGGGTGACGAATCAGAATTGACTGAATGCCTTCTGGGCAGTCCTAGAGCAAAGCGTCAACTGTGATTGGTAGATGTAAAATTAGGGGAAGACACAGGAAGTGATGTAAGGGAAGTGTCTTTAAAAGGAGCTGTTACTTCCTGTGAAAGGAGAATTCTTCATTCTTTGATCTTCTGACTGGATCTGAGACCCTGTTCCTGACTGGACTGATACATGGTGAGTGAAAAGCCAACTCTTAACTACTGGATTTTCTGAAAAAAACTATCCTTAGGAGAGACCTACTCTTTTCCTGCATCCCCAGGGCCTCTGCTACAAGGGTCAAAGCTAAGAACTAACTCTCCCTGCTCAGGCTGAGAGAAGGGTCAGAGATAAATTCCTTAGTGCTCAGGCACTTATCTTACCTTATCCTCTCTCTGATTTCTTGCTTTACTCTTTCTACATTTTGTAAATAAATTGTAAATAAAATCTCTTTGGAATTAATTAAATTCCTGACAACCACACTCTTAAGTAACCCAGTCCAACCTTTTTAAAAATAAACCCCTTTTCCCCCTTACAGTATATCTCAGAAAGATGATAAAGTTGACATTTAACAAGGTTTTGACCTTAGCATCAAAGGCACAAGCCTGGGAGAAAGATTTAAGACATATACAATAGGCCCATATATAAAAGGCCCATATATAAAAGGCCCCATATATAATAAGACATATACAATTGTGAGCCCATTAAATATGGTGGTTGGGGTTGGGGAAGAAAATGGAAATCAGCAGAAAGAGCCAGGGTCCATGGTCTAAAGAGTTTTTGAGTTTAAACTAAAAAAAGGAGCAGTGAAGAACAGCACCAACCAAGCTGTGTTTGTATTATCAAGGGAGAGCTCAGAGGACACTGATCAATACAAAGAGACCATCCAATAGGAACTCTAGACAGACAATCACTATCAAATGACATAATGGGGCTTGTAGATTTCCAAACTCTGTAAGCTCCTTTAATCCATCAATCAATAAACATTTTTTTCAACCCTTATCTTCTATCTTTCTATGAATTCTAAGGCAGAAGAGCAGCAAGGGCTAGGTAACTGAGAATGTGATTTCTCCAAGGTCACATACCTAGGAAGATTCTGAAACCCAACTCCAGGCCTGGCTTTCTATCCACTGTATTACCTAGTTGCCATTATTATTACTATTATTATTATTGTTGTTGTTGTTGTTATTGTTATTGTTATTATTATTGTTGTTGTTGTTGTTCTTGTGCTTATTAATGCCAGGCACTTAGGGGGCTACAAAAAAAGGCCAAAAAATTATTTTTTATGTATTCTAAGCAGGCCCTATACTTAGATCCAAAAGAAAAAAAAATAGAACCTTTCCTGCTCTTCAGTAGCCTACATTCAATGAGGGATAGAAGCATGTCTAGATGGAGGACAAGAGGGTAGCAATAAATAATGACAAACAGGATGGGGCCAAGTGGTGCTAAACTCTAAAAGACAAAAAAGAAGAGGGCCATGATGTGTTGGAACAGATGGAAGCAGGAGAAAGGAAGGACAGGAAGACAAACTAACCATGATCCAAACACGCATGTGTTTACTGTTTGGTTCCTCGGCCGCAACATGGCAGAGCAGGTCTTCAAAGAGGCGAGTGAGAGAGACGACAACATTGCTGTTGCTTGTGGGAATCAGTTCCTGTGGAATCACAAATGACAGTTGAGACCCTTTCCTCTCTAGGAAGGCTCAACCAAATTAGCCAGTCAATAGAAAACTAGACCAAGGACTCATTCAAGGACTCCATGACCCTTGGTCCCCATCCATTCTATGGACAATTTAGGATTTTAAAAGATAGAACTGAGAAGGGACCCAGGGCTGACCTTAAGCTTGAGGTTCACACAATCTGGGATTAATGCAAGGAGAAGCTTCTATCTTTCAACTTCCTTCCAAGATGGTCTGTCAAAACTGAAAGCATGTATTGGAGACAGGAAAATCTAAGTCTGAATTTCACCTCAGACCTTACTACCTATGTGACCCTGGGCAAGTTATTAAACCTCTGTCTGCCTCAATTTCCTCATCTATAAAATGGAGATAACATCCCCTACACCTCACAGGGTTGTTCTGAGGACAGATTGGGATAAAATCTGTGAGATAACATTTGTAAGGTATTTCCCAAACATTAATTCATTACCTGAATATCACTAAAGTAGAATAATAATACATTTTCAAACTTGGCTAAAGTGTTGGTTTGCTTTGCTAAATTGTCCCTGTCCCAAGGAAGGGCTCTATCTGTGTTGGGGAAATGGGGGAGATGGGGAGTGTGGAGAGGAGACATAAAAAGTGATAGCAGTATAAATTAAAAAGGAAAGGAGGCCAATAAAACTCTTTCTAGCTCAACAGACCTTGCATTTTTTCAGACGAAGCCGTAGGGCTGGGAATGTCAACCAATCAAAGAGCTCTTGCAACAGTTCCTGGTTTTCTGGTCTGCTTAAAGGATCCTTCAGAGAACTCAACCAAGAAGCCACCAGGGGCTCCCAGCCTAGCTGGAGGGGTTCCATATAAATCATACCACAACGACTGACAGTGGCAGGCTAAAGAGAACAAGACAACATTTCAAAGATGTCCCTCTCTCAGCAAAGATGACAAAAGAAAACAAAATATAAAACTATTAAAGACAAAAAATAAGGACAGTTGTTGGAGGGGTAAGCTAATACATCGTTGGTGGAGCTGTGAATTGGTCCAGCCTTCCGAAAAGCAATGTGGAGGCATGTTCAGAAAGTTATCACAGGGCACTCCCTTTGACCCAGTGCCATTGCTAATAGGGCCACATCCCCAACAGACCAAAGAAAGAGGAAAAGGACCCATGAGCATAAAATCATTTATAGCAGCTTTCTCAGCTGTCACAAAGAACAGGAAACTAAAGGGTTACCATCGAATGGGAACTAAGTAATATGAAGGTAATAGAATAGTTCAGCATTGTGAGAAAGTACTAAACACTCTGGATGTTTTCAGATGTAAGAAGCTATTTAAGTAACTTTTAATCACTTATAAGGATTATTCTTATAATATCAATATTCTTATAATATCAGACTATTAAGTCTGATAAGCTGTAACTGTGTGCTTTAAGTAAAATATAAAAGGAATAGGAATCATAATAAAAGTCTCTGCAATGATGGAGAGTCCATAGACTTCCCCTTACCTTGCCACACACTCTGGAGCTTGTGGCATGGGGAAAGCAGGCTCCCAGTCCTGGTGTTTCATGACTAAGCAATCCAAGAAAGGGTGAAGGAGAAAAAAAAGGGGATGCCTTGGTCATAACTGGAATCTATTTCTGAAAACCATTTCATAAACTTTGTTCAGGATCCCTATTGTGCACATGCCTGTGTTCAGAACATCTGGCTCTGTTCATAACCTCAGTTAGTCATTGCTTGAAATTCAAGATGGTAGCCTCACATTAATGATTTCCCTTTTGCAGGGCCTATAGGAATTTCAAATGGGGGTAAGTGGAAGGGCTAGAAAAAAATAGAAAAGAAAGTAAAAAAAGGATTATTGGCGCATTTTGTAATGCAGAGAAGAAACGAGAACAAAGGTCAGAAAGAATCACCAACAGAAGAAAGAAAGAAAGAAAGAAAGAAAGAAAGAAAGAAAGAAAGAAAGAAAGAAAGAAAGAAAGAAAGAAAGAAAGAAAGAAAGAAAGAAAGAAAGAAAGAAAGAAAGAAAGAAAGAAAGAAAGAGAGAGAGAGAGAAAGAGAGAGAGAAAGAGAGAGAGAAAGAGAGAGAGAAAGAGAGAAAGAAAGAGAGAAAGAAGGGAGGGAGGGAGGGAGGGAGGAAGAAAGGAAGGAAGGAAGGAAGGAAGGAAGGAAGGAAGGAAGGAAGGAAGGAAGGAAGGAAGGAAGGAAGGAAGGAAGGAAGGAAGGAAGGAAGGAAGGAAGGAAGGAAGGAAGGAAGGAAGGAAGCAGGAGACAACAGACAGTTCCATGGAGGATCTCCTTTTTTCAACTGTTTATTTAGAAATGCCCATTTAATTTGGTAGTAGTTAAGTTCCTTTCTATTTTCTTTGACCAATTGGGGATATAAACCTAGGAGAGGAAAGGTTGAAGCTCAAAGATGAGAAGTCCTTTCCCAACAAAACCTCTTGGTCATCCTGAACTCCCTCTAGTTTAAGCTGCAAACTCACCGAGGCCTGGGAAAGGTCCATGGCTTCAAATATGAGACTCATCTGAGCAGACATTTGGATGATTTCTCCACTCATCAAGCAAAGCTGAAGACAATTATTTCAAGGACAGTTAAGAAAATCCAAAACTCATCGTTCAAAGACATCAACTAAGAACTTGATCCAGGTAGAAAGTCAGGCATATATCCCAACTACATTTGTTTCCATTTCTTAAAAGGGCCCAGAATCAGATTATCCATGGTTCAGTGTATTGAAAAAGAGCTCAGGATTTGGAGACTGAGGGCCTGAGTTTGAATTCTACCTCTGCCATTTAATGAGTGAGGCCCTTTTTAAATCTCAGATAGACCATCTATAAAATCAGGGTGAAGCAGAGGACCTCTAAGACCCCTGCCATGCTCTAAATCTATGATCCATCTCCTAATACCACAAATGAGCAGTTATTCCCATCCCCAGCCCTGCCACAAGTCTCTTCTTCTCCAAGTTAATTGCGCAAGGTCCTTCAGCCCTTCACCATCACATAATGGCTGAGTTCTAAGTCTCATCCCTATCTCACTTATCACTTAGTTTGTTAATGTTTGTTAATGTTTCTCTTTTTTTTTAAATCCTCCAGAATTGTCTACATGATGGTGCCTATTATCTATTTAGGACAAGTAGACAGAAGGCACACAAAGGTTATTTCTCAGGTCTATATAAGGAAAAATCAGATGGCCCAGTGGATAAATTGGGCGTAGCCTCAAAAAGACCCAAGTTCAAATCTTGATTCATATACTTACTAGCTCTGTGTCACTGGGCATGCACTTAACACCATGCCTCAGTCTCCTCACTTATCAAATGGGAATAATAATAGCACCTGCCTCCCAGGTTTGTCATAAGGATCAAATAAAATTATATATGGGAAGCATTTTGCAAATCTTAAAAAGTTACATAAATTATAAATACAGTTTTAGACTACAAATATAGTTATTATTATCATTATTGTTATTATTATTGCAACCAGAGGTTCCAAAAAGGGAACAAGTTGAGCTGGCCATCACTAGAGGTTTTCAGCTGGAGGTTTGGAGGTGCTTTCCAATTCCATATCTAGGATACTATATTATCCATTATGCAATTTTATTATACATATACATTATATAGTATATATACACATATTATACATATCCATTATAGAATTCTATATCCTAAATCCTAAATAAGCAACCTTGAACAGTAGTGAGTTCTCCATCCCTGGAAATTTCCAAGGAGGAGATACGGTACAGACACAGGAATCTGGTAGAGGTTGGATTAGATGTCCTCTGAACCTTCCAGATGCTAATTAATTCACTTAAGCTATTTTGTAGTTGCTTTACACTTTTTAAAAATTCTTTTTTTTTTCTTTTGAATTCCAGTCACTTTTACTACAGATCATTTACCTTTTTGTTGTCATCCAACACTGTGTTCATGCTTTCAATCCACAGTGTATCGATGGGACCATCAAATACCACCCATTTGCGGTCTGGTGTCTCTGACAGGGCAAATTCTCTAAAGGTGTTGGCAACAATACCATCTGTCCACTGGGAGAAACAAGGGAAGGAACGAGGTGAGAAATTCCATTTTAAAAAGGAAATTCAGATGATCCAGGAAAATTTTGAAGGATTTATGATGGAGAATGTTATTACCCTCCAGAGAAAGAATTGGGTTTAGAATGCAAAGCTAAGCACACTATCTTTTGCATTAATTTATTTGTGCTTTTATTTGATTTTATGAGTATTCTCTTAAAACAATGACTAATGTTTTGCAAGATTAAATAGCTTACTGTCTCCAGGAGGTGGGTGGGAATGGAGGGAGGGAGACAATTTGGATCTTATAACTTTGGAAAACATATGTTGAAAAATTTTATTACATGTAATTGGGAAATAAAGATATTTAATATTTAAAAATGGAAATTCAGGACCTTGAAGTGCTGGGCTGGAGGGTTTGTGTAGACAATAGAAATAAAAAGGCACAGTCAAATGGCAGGTTCATCTAACAAAGGAAAAAAGGGCCATAACAATAGCATACATGAACAGAGCTACACTTATATCACCAAGGAAGGTTGGCATTGACTGATCAAGGACGAGTTATTTCTCCTAAAAATGTAGGATGAGAAAATGTACACTAAACCAAGCTCCCCATTAAAAAAAAAACTAATAGATCAAGAAATTTTTTGTTTTAGGGTTAGCTGAAGGATTTGATGAAGGGGAGGTTGTTTAAATGTGGTTCATCTTTAGTAGATGAAGTTTTTTGTCTTTTTTTTACAAAAAGGGTTGGGGGCAGGGTTGAGGATTTTATTCCCTAAAACTATAATTTCTTTGTGGGGAGGGGCAGGACAAAGAGGCCCTGGAACCAGAGAAACAGAAAGACATCCAAGGAAGGAAAAAGCCAGGCTTTGCAAGTGAAAGGGGTTACCAAAATGGCTTAAGTTTCCCCACCTCATGAGAGACAGGATCAAACTGGCCAAAAAGCTGTCCCATCGTGATCGATTTGGGGTTCACCGTCCTGTGAATGACCTTCTCTTCCTCTCCATATGAGCGGTCATTCATAAGCGAAAGCGTGTCAGCCAACACATGCAGAACCTTCGTCTTCCCCGCATAAGGTTCCCCAACAAGCATGAACCTTTTAGACAATTATTATACAATCAGGTTTGGAAAATGGAGGAATGGGCCTGTGATCTAACTGGTACCCAGAAATCTCTCCAGAGGTCACTGATCCACTCTGTACTTTAGACAGAATTCCTTTAGATGTACTAGAAAAGATGAAATTGGTGCACAATATCTGGAAAGGAACAAATGAATCGCTTCATTTCCATTGTTTCTCATTCCTTGGTTTCCTCGCTCTAAATGAAATTAGCCAGAATGAACACATCCTCTCTATCATCAATCATGATTTAAAACATCTACATTCACAAAATCAAGAGTCCTACATCATGACAAGGATGGAAACAATAAACTCCTCCTGGCTGATTTCAGTGGGAAATAGGGACAGAGTCACAGGAAACAATCAAAATTCAAGGAATGGTCCAGTTGACCCATCATCACCAGATCTGAAGCTTTTGTGTGTCCTGGACACCTTTGGCAGTCCCTAGGGACACCTTCTCATAATAATGGCTTTTAAATACTTAAAACATATATGGTTACCAAGGAAAACAATTATACTGAAATGCATTAATCAAAAAAATTTTAAGTTCATGGATATCAGGTAAAGAACTATTGCTTGGGTTTTGGGTGGTTCTTCTTTCCTTGTGTACTCATTTCACCTCTTCTATATATCAAAGGTATTAGATTTGCACCAAGAGTCATTCTGGTAAGAATTTTGCCCAGGCTAGCAAAGAAAATCAGTCACTGTGCGGAAGAAGAGTGCCTCTCTATGTTGAGAGGTCTTCTGCCTCTTTTTCTATCCCCAGTACTTAACACAACAGTTTGGCACAAAGTAGGTACTTAATAAATGTTGATTAAGAATGTAATGGACTTCTCTACTAGCAGCAATGCAATGATCCAGGAGAAACCAGATGAATTTATGAGAAAGAACACTATCCATATCCAGAGAAAGAACCGTGGGAGTAGAAATGCAGAAGAAAACATAGGATTGGTCACATGGTTCGAGGGGTTTATGATTAGGGATTTTGACTTTAAATAATCACTGTTGCAAATAATAACATAGAAATCAGTTTTGAACAATGATACATGGATAACCCAGTGGAATTACTGGTTAGCTCAAGGGGCGGGGGGGGGGAGGGGAGAGAAAGAACATGAATCATGTAACCATGGAAAAATATTCTTAATTAATTAATTAGTTTAAGAAAGAAAGAAATAAAGGTTGATTGATTCTATCTACACCACAGAATGGATCAATCATGAAAGGAGAGAAAGATTCATTCTCCCTCCCCTAATTCTGCTTTAAATTAAGCTTATCCCTGCTTCAGATAAAGAAGTGCTCTGCTATTTATTAATAGCTGGATAATGGTTTCTGAAGACTTTCTGAATTAATCCAGTCCCATCTAAAACCATGAACTTTGGATGGAGTTTCTGACCCTATAGGATCAAAGACAGAGGTAAGAGGATCTTTCTTCATCTGCAGCCTTACACTGGCCCCAATATTTGGTTCCGCCATCTTGCTCATGCCCGTTCCTTTAATCACCTCTGAACACACCAACTGAGAAGGCAAAATAACCTTACCCATGTCTAACAATCATCATTTCATATGTCTGAATCATTTTCTCAAGAAACACTTTAACAGGTTGAAGGTTGTGCTCTTTGCAGCATTCATGAGCACATTCCAGAAAATCCTAAATTAAAACAAAAATGAGACACAGTTGTTTCCTGAATGGAAGAGGTCCTTACTAAATTATGAACTTTGATTGAGGCATCATAAAATATTTCTCCTACTTGAAAGTAAATGTATTTAATCAATGATATGTCTCTCTATGTAAAAACTAGAAACATTTTCCAAACACTGCATAAAATGGCAGGATCAAAGTATTTCTAAAATAATTCAGTCCCACATTTAGGCTCCAGTTATGCATACAGTACCATGGTAGGCACTGGAAAAGATGCAAAGTTAGATCAGATAGCCCGCTCTTCCTTATGGTGTAAATAACATCCCATCATAAATGACAACAATGGCAGCTTTAGATATTATATGAAAATAATCTCCCGTAATATTCATTAGATCAAATTAGGCTTGGGATGAAAGTAAATCTCAGCGTCAGTCTTCTTCTTGACTCTCACAGATTGGGGGATCCAATCTGCCCCCTCTTCCAGGACGTTTGCCCCAAGAGTCAGCATGGTGAGGGTTTTACCCATGCTGGCCCAGGTTAGTGGAAAAAAGTAGGCACTGGTGGGGAAGAAGTGTGCCTCTCTGGATTAGGACCCTGGGACAAATTCACCCAATTCACCAACGTTTACCAATAAAATTGGCCAAATTCACCAATTTACTAGTTATGAGTCTGACAACTGAATGATGTACTTCATCCTGAGAAACAAAACATTCTTTTTCCTCACATGAGACATTTTCCATGGCTTGAATCCCATTCCCCCTCATACCAAACCCTGGAAAGAGCAGAAACTCATTTAATCTTCCTTTAAGAAAGTTCCTTAACTCAGTGCCTTATTATAGAGCCAGCAGCAACTTACTTTTTAAATTAATTTGGAGGAATTAATTTATCAATGAGAAGATTGTTAGGAAAAAATTCACTTCACGAGGGTACTTACATTATAATCAGCTTCTGGGAGCTTGATACCAGGAAACAGGTCACTAGTTATTCCATTAAACAAGGGTATGTCGTGGGACAGAAACTTGGGCTCGTTCACATCCTTAATTGAGCGAAGAAGCTGAAATGGCCAAGTGAAGAAAGCTGATTATCCAGAGAACACAAAAATCTCCATAAAGTCCACCCATGCTTAGATAGGCATAGCACTGCTTTATTGTGAGAGAGGGAAAAAAAAAGACTGGAAATAGGGTGAGAGCCCACAGAATGGGGAGAGGGGAAAACAGACTGTGCCCACAATAAGTAAGGAATATGAGAAATGCAAAGAACCACAGGAAGAGTGAACCAATATGGATGAAGTCAGAAGAATTGTACTATCTGTCAAGTCTATGGTCATATAGATGAAAACAGAACCATAAGGCAGCTAAACCTAGACTGGGTGCAGTGACCAATATTTGTCCCAAAGAAAAGATGGTGAAATACACTTCCCTCTTCTCAAAAGAAGAGGGAACCACAAAAGAAGAGGGGGCAGAATATATAATACACGGGCAGAAGAGGTCACTTTGTCAATAGGTTTTGCTTAACTATTTATCTTTGTTACAAAGGAAGGTTCGGTGGAGGTGAATGATGCTTTTTAAAAGGCATCAATAAAACATACTTAAAAATAAAATAAGAACTCTTACAAAATGCTAATAATATATAAACTATTTTAAAAGTTCATATAAGGGGTAAGTAAGTAGATAGAGAGTGAATAGAACACCAAGCCTGGATTCAGGAGGTCCTGGGTTCAAATTGGGCTTCAGACACTTCTTAGCTATGTGACCTTGGGCAGATCATTTTAACACCAATTGCCTAACCCTTGCCACTATTCTGTCTTAGCATTTATAGTAAGACAGAAGGTAAGGGTTAAAAAAATAAAAATAAATATTTCATGTAGAAGATTGTACATGTAAAATATGTATCAGATTGCTTACTGCTTCAGAGAGGAGTATAGAAATGTAAAAATGTAAAATAAAAAAGGAATATTAAAAATTGTTTTTGCATGTAATTGGGGGAAAATAAAATATTTTTAAGTTCATATTTAAAAGTAATGAGTAAATTAGTGACTAAAGTTTTTCCTTTAAATTATCATCACCAAAGCAAAAAAATTGGAAAATGAGCTGGTGTCCCTCGATTGGGGAATGGCTGGACAAATTGTGGTATCTGATGGGGATGGAATACTATTGTGCTGTAAGGAATGATGATCTGGAGGTTTTCTATATGAACGGCAACAACCTCCATGAACTGATGCGGAGTGAAATGAGCAGAACCAGGAGAACATCGCATTGTGGGACGATCAAATGTAATAGACTCTGCTACTAAAAGTCTGCAAATTACAGATGGGGAAGGCTTGCCATAGAAGGTAGAATTTTGGTTGGGCCTAAAAATCAATTTAAGTAGGAGTTTCTACACTGCAATTTCCCCATATTAATGAAACCATAGGCAGGTGTCCATGTCTGTTGTTTTCATTCTGCCAAAGAACTATAAACCCTACCAGATATGCCCAAATTTGACACTCTGGGGCCAAGTCTCAGGCATCTTGGCCCAGTTACAGCTGTACCTTTTTCTTTCCTCTCTGATCAACCTCCCTCTAAAGGAACAGAGATCCTAGAAACCAGATCTTCTCCCAACCGAGAAACGGCTCTGATGTGTCCTTACAAGGATATCTTCATTTTCATCTGGAAACTTCAGCTTGAGATTGCCAGCTGCTACCAGCACCGCTTTGACGGCTCGCATGCCATAGTCATAATGAAACTGGGATGAAAGCTGTTCTGAGCAGAGCCTGTAGGTCATCACGATCTTCACAGACAGAGGCTTGGCATTCAGAAACCCATAGGAGTAGAGGGAGATTTCTGCAATGAGGGCATAGTTGGGGACCATCATGGCCACTGTCCGGAAGAGAACCTAACCCGCCATCAAAGAGAAGAGAGTGAGACAGACTTTTAAAGACAAGAACAAGAGCAACAATGACAATAGAAAATCAGGTTTACCCTCATTGAAAGGGAAGAGGAAAACAGATCACCTACATCAACAAGATAATCATAGATTCATTGGAATATCCAATATCTGCTTTTCAGAAACCAGGACAGACAAAAGGGAAGTCTCAAACAAGTGAGAAAATTATGAAAATTCTAATAGACTTGGTTATAAAGATATAGTCCCTGGGAGGTGGTGTGGTATAAGAGAAGATATGTTGAATCAAACAATACCTGGGCTCAAATCCTGCCTCTGACAATAAATTATGACTTTGGACAAGTCACTTAACATCTTTGCCCAGTTCCTTCATCTATATAATGGGGATAATAATAACTGGGATAAGTCCTCCCTGGGGTGTGGTGATCAATCAAAACAATGTCTCAAAAGAGCTTTGCAAACTTCCAATCTCTTTTGCCATCAAACATCATTATTATCATTCTAATTTTTTTTTTATTGAGTTCAAATAGAAATAGTTCTTGTGGGGAAACCCTGCCATTCTTTTTTCTTTTCTACTTCATTTTTGATGTATTGCCCAAGTGGTTAAATTATCATTATCATCATCCTTAATCTCATTATTTTGTTCTCATTTTTGCCTTCTCATAATCTGTGGTGGTTGTTTGTGGTGGATGAGTTCAGAATTTTTAAGTATCTAACCTTAAGGTTATCTGGCAGTTCAGAGCGCCCAGCATAGCCAGGATTCATGGTAATGGCTACAAAGCAGTTCGGGTTGAGCTTCAGTTCTGTCCCCTCAAAATTAAATATTTCCAACTTCAACTGGATGGCTCTCTGGATGCAAAGGATCTGCTGAGCGACCACGGACAAGACTTCCAGCTCAATTCTATTAAATTCATCAAAACACGCCCATGCACCAGAAGAGGCCAGACCTTTAAAAAACTAGGGGTAACAGAGAAACATGGTTGTTTTCAGGTAGATGAATCAAGGAGTCACAGAATATCACAGTTGCTAAAGAGATGCTGGTAGCCCTTTAATCCAACCCATACCTGACCAAAAATTTCCCTATAACCTCCCATGCTAAGTGGTCAGTCATGTCCACCAAAGGGAAACCCCGCCACCCCGAGGCATTCTACTACTCTTTTGGACAGCCCCAATTGTTAGGAAGGGTTCTGCTCAACCCCTGCTCAAAAATACTCAAAACTGTCATTTAATTCACGTAAAAGAGACAAAATGGGGCTCTAGCTTTATAACCACACAAAGTGAAAAAGATGCTATCATTCAACTCATATTCAAATAGGATTTTGCATGAGCAAATTAAATGGAGATGTCCATCTAGATTTACAATTCTGCCATTACTTAATCATCGCCTGATGTCAATTACCTTTCCCATGGCCAAGTAATCTAAACCATCAGAGCAGTTGAAGACAACACACTGGACAGCCAAGGCCTTGGCCAAATCCTTAGTAGTTTCTGTTTTCCCTGTGCCTGCTGGGCCCTCGGGTGCACCCCCAAGATTTAAATAAAAGGCTCCTATCTGGAAAGTAAACATTTATTCAAAGTAAACTTATTTGTTAGAATATGCCTGTGTTTAAAAGAAAGCATGATTATTGGCAATCTGTTTCTAAAAAGATTATGGGGTCATAACGACTCTCATTAAACATTCTGGGATGCTTGTGTCAATGGATATTGTTGGCTCAAATGGAAGGATTCCAGGGACATGTATACGGTCAGTACTAGGCTGGTCATTATCTTGCACGAGATTCTTAGGCTCTGAGTTAAAAACCCCAGAGTGTGCAAACAACTCAGAGTATGCCAGTAGTCAAGCTCTCGGTGTGGGCCAGGTACTGGATTAAGCCAACAAAATGGAAAGAAAAAGCAAAACCAGTCTCTATCCACAAGGAACAGATTCTAAAAGCAACCGTTTATGCTAAGAAATTCAGAGAATTTTGCCTGTAAAATATAAACTCTGGGTTTAAATAAATAAAATACAAACTATAAACATCACTGCCCATCGCAACTGAGCAGCCAAGCATCTCCTCTGTCCTCGATACCCCGTCCTGATCCTCACTTCATGGGGACTCTCCTCCCCTCCCCCAAACAAGGAAGGACACAGAGGCCCTATTGTTCTGGAGTTATAAGCTGCCTCGATCTCACGGGAGACCCTCCGTGTATTCTCCCGACCATAAGCCACCCACTAAATCTGGGTCTGCTCTTCCCACGGAGGACTCAACATCCATTGTGGGGGAAAGTGCTCTGGGTTTGGGTAGGAATCTTTTGTGGCTCTGCTCTTACCATACATGACCAATAAATGCTGTTACTAAGAGAGGGGAAAAGAGAAGAAGGGCCTAGAGGTCAGGGTCAACTTCCATTGTGTCTGGGTCTCCCCAGTACCCCAACTCAGACCACCAGCTGAATGATGCTTGCAGCTTTGAACTGAATATCCTTTATCTCCTCAGCATCCTTCCCATAGGGGTCTGCCACCTCAGAATACTCAGGTTGTTTCCTCACCCAGGCAGAGTTACTGTCACCTACAAGGTGTGAGATCAGCACATGCCTGCCCAAAATGAGCCCCTTTCTCTGACAAGGTGCCATGACACTGCCCCACTGGGACTCCAATTCCCACTATTAGAGGTGGAAACAGGGCCGCAGAAGAATACCATTAAATGCCAACTATTCCCTAAAGGGGAAGAGGGGCCCACCTCCCACTGGCCACTATTAGCCATTACTTTACTGTATTAGCTGGTTGACACCTCAGAATACACCAAGAATTTAGCTTCTCTTGATGGAGTTTAAAGACAGGCCAAGAGGCCTTAATTGGAGATGATCAATGGACAGGATATGATATCAGCAAGCCTGAGAGCAAGCTAAAGAGGATAAACCCTTGGGACAGATCCCTTGAGGTAGGAAGTGTCAAAGGCTAAACAGGAAAGAAGACATAGCTGGAAGGGCCACACAAGAGACTCACAACAGAGAAAGGGTCCATGTTGTCATAGCATCTACTTTGGGTCAAGCACCATATTGGGTCCTAGGGATACAGGGACAAAGAGAGTCCCAATCCACATGGAACTTGGAGCTTATCTGGGGAAGGAGCAAGGAGAATAGACCCACCATGTAAACTGATGGATAAATAGAGAATATCACATACTTAAAGTAATTTCATGGAGGGACACTAGGACCTGGGGGTGGGCCATGATAGGTCTCATGAAGGAAGAATCACTTACATTTAATTTCTATGAGACATACATAAAGATTATTACAAAACTACACCATATATATACATGAGTTTCAAGACTCTCCTTTTGACAATGGTATTTTACCATCTTTATTCCCTGATCAAGTGGAAGAAAAAGCCTACCAAGGTCCGGTAGCATCTGTCAGTTAGAGGGGTGATGACCAGGCGAGGCGAGTTGCCAAGGTACTCATAAGCGTATTTTACATTGCAATTAATGATTCGCACCCGGACATTCTCCCTCTCCCAGTAATAGCGGAGTTGAGCAAGCCACTGGAAATCTGTATCATGTGAGACACCTAGGAAGAAGATAATTAAAAGGAGAAAAGAAAAAAAAATCCTTCAAAGGGGGAAAAGTTTCTCCTAAAAAGAAATATTCAGATAGTATTCTAGAGCTGTCAGTGGTTTGTTTTTTGTTCAAGTTACAAATTAAAGGAAACTATATTGAAGAAAGAAAAAATAATATGTTAAGGCACATAGATTAAAAGCCAGAACGATCTTAGAGGCTTTCCAATCCAAACTCTTTATTTTACAAATAAGAAAACTCTGAGGTCCAAAAAGAATTAAATGACTGGGCCATGGTCTCACAGGAACAAGTAAAAGGCAAAACTGTGAAAAGATGACTCTATTACCCTAACTTTATCTAAATTATAGTTATAGATTTAATCATATAATCTAAGTTGTAACCTATAGTTAATAAATTAAGTTGTAACTATTGATTTAATAGTTATAACCCACTTACTAGCTGAATGAATAACTGAGTTCAAAAATCATAAATCACTGATCAAAAAAAGAATAAATCATAACCATAATCATAGTATAAAATAGGAATAAGATTAATTTTCTTGCTATCTTCTTAGGGAAAACCCCCCAACTACCTTAGAACATATCCTTGCCTCAAGCATCCTGTCCTCATTTTCTGGATCCTGGCACATTTTCTCAGCATCCAGGGACAAGTTGTAAGGCAGAAGGGGTATTAGTTAATTTTTTTTTAACTTGGAAATATCTAGATGAAGTAATGAAGAGTGAAACAAATAGAACTAAGAGAATATTATATATAGCTACAGATTTAGTATTTGAAGAATAGTATGTGAATATCCAACCCTGTAGAGAAAGAACTAAAAAATAAAAATACAAAAGGCACAATTCATATATATGTATACATATATATGTATATGTGTGTGTATATGTATATATATATATGTCAGGTAATATAGTCTATGGTATAGGAAGAAAAGGAGAGGCCGAGATACTTGGGAATAAATTCTATTAAATAAATAAATTTTTTAACTTTTAAAAAAGTAAAAAAATATTCAGGGTCCCAAACCATACTGCGTATGTCTTCAGGCCTCTGATTTGTTTGATTTTTGCACATTCACAATAGTCCAACTGGTTCAGACAATCTTTGCCTCTGTCTTTTTTCTTTACATTTGATTCAAGGAACAACAAAGGTCAGTGTTTGTTTTGACAGCTTCTAACGACTTGATCCTGAAGACTTAAGAAAAGAAGTCCCATACCCACTTCAATCATGTCCATGACCACATCCCGAGCATGTACATCAATAGTAACCAAAGCTCCCAGAGTAATCCTGGTCTGTTTAGACAGTTTCCCTCGGACCAGATTCACAATGTCATTGAGCTGAAGCTGAAGTTTTTTATAGTACTCCCTTAGACCCTAACAAAAGGAAAAACATTCATGTGAAGCTATCATCCTGAATTTCAAGTACATAACAGCAATTAGACATTTCATATTCACAATATTATTTGTGCTGCGTTTTTAATTAGTTTTTTAATGTTTTACCTTTATTTTTTAATAATAAAATTTTAATTTAAGTTTTCCAGAGTTATATGACTCATGTTATCTCCCTTCCTTCTTCCCTACCCTCTCCTGGAGTTGGCAAACAATTCAGTCTGGGTTATACATATATTATTACTCAAAACTCATTTTCATATTATTCATTTTTGTAAGTGAATAATCTTGTAAAACCAAAACCCCCAAACATATACCCAAATAAACAAGTGATAAATTATGTTTTCTTCTGCATTTCTACTCCCACGGTTCTTTCTCTAGAGGTGGAGAGCATTCCTTTTCATAAGTCTCTCAGAATTGTTGTGGATCATTGTATTGCTATTAGTAACAATCATTTTGTCTATAGACCTGACAAAATATAAATACAGTAGAACCTTGTTTTACACAGCCAATACGTTCCAAGACCCTTGTTGGGTGCTAAAAATCATACATCATAGCAAACCCCATTATTTAATAAGTATTTCTTTTATGAAGGTACCTAGGCACTTTACTACTTTTCTTAGGCTTCTTTGAGGTCCCAGCATCACTATTCTTGTTCTCTGGGGCCATTATGAAAAACTAAATAAACAAAGGCTAATGTGAGAGCTGATATTTGGCTCAAAACAATGTAATGGCTCACACTAACACTTCTCAGAGGGAGAACAAGCACCACTGGGCAAACTGCTTCGAGATTTTATAGCACTTGGAAAAATGGAGCAGATTTAGTAGATAATTAAAATTTTTTATTGAATATTTTTCTGCTTTTATTTTTTTCAATTCCCAATCAAGTATACCTGAATTTGCATGTGTTGAAATTATGTAAAACAAGGTTGTACTGTATTAAGATTGGAGTTTCTTCAACTTGACATTTACACATACTTTTGGAAAGCAGAAATACTAAAATACTCAAATAGATATGGATACAAATATTCCAATGGATATAAATCAAACTATTAACAGAAAAACTGATATTCAAATGGATCCGTGATCTCATCTATGTGGATGTGCTTTGCAGCGATGAAGATCACCACCCATCCATGCAACTTCTAGCCATGCCTTTTTATATCTTATACATTGGGGTGAGGGGCATAACCCAGGGATCTTTGCTGACTTCTCTCGACATAGCAGGTATGCCACTGAAGCATGAGCTGTCCAAGAGTTAGACTCTCACTCACAACATTCAACCAGATCAACTGGGTTTTGTTTTGTTTTTTAACTCACATTTTTTTTAATAATGTCTTTTGGACCATTGGCCTCTTGGTGATGAAGTCCCAGTCCAAGGCTGCCCATGGCCAGGAGAAATATGGAAATTTGGAATCTACATGCCGCCATCTTTCAATATTTATAAATACATATCTAGGATCTCATCAGTGCTGACAATTAAGCTTCCAAACATGCCATGTGAATCTGGCCCAAATCTGACAAATCTTCCACTGAGACTCAGTTCCCCACACTCAATGCAGACTTATCCTTCTAGCTCTTAAGATTGCAAGGAGCAGATGGGCAAGTAGGCTCCCTTCTCCCCACCTGACCATCCCACAATTCCTTTTCTAATTGTATGTTTCCTAGATGATCTCTTTTAGTCCATTTCTAGAGAACAAACTGTCACTGGAGTCTTCTCGTGCTCACTATGGTTTATTTCCATGGCCCTTTCTTAGGCAATTATAATATTCTTTGAGCCATCATCATAAGGCACCTCAAAAGATTACTGATATTAAAAGGTGATTTTTTATATCAAGGAGGAGTTTGGCATTGTGGGAGGTGTTACTCTATTTCCCAAATGAGATCAATTTATTCTCTGTCTCTATTCAATTCCAAGCCCAATTCAGAACTGCTCAAAAGCTGTCCCCTCTGTAACATTTTACAGATGGATTTCCATTTCAAATCAGTATTCTCTCATGTCTCCCTGTTAGGCAAGGTGATAGACTGAGTGTTTGCTGAGAAAATTTCTGGTCTCTTGAGATCTCACAAAGGAAAATGTCTTTTCCTTTATCCGTTTCCCATTTTTTGGCCTCAAAAGCTCATCTGAATAGGTCAGACTGAAAATGCTAGTATTGGACAGTCTTCTTTCTGTGTTTGTCTTTTCTTCTAAATTATTCTTATTTTTACCTTTCTCCTACTGATGGTTATTTTCATTTAATTTTCATTTTAATGTAACCCAAAAAAAGTGAACAAATTATTTTCTGCAGGCTGTCATGGATAAAGAATTCCCTACCCCTTTGTCTGACCTGCTTCTGAACAGAATGCCGGTACTGAGCTAAGACTAGTCCTCAGCTAGAAGACACAAAGCCTTTCCAGCTTGGTGGACCCCACTAGAGTTTCTTCTCCTTTGGCATGGCCTCTTAGGCCTTAGCATTGCCTCTAGGCAATGATGAGCAAGATTTTCAAAGAAGCAAATCTATGTCAGGAGGTATAAAGTGGTCCTTTCTGGAAAACACAAGAAACTAACACTTTCAATTTCCCTAATGACTTTACCTCTGGTCCACCACTTATATTTTCCTGAGTCTGAATCGTCCAATACATTTGAGAGACACAAAGGACTACTTGGCCAGGCCATTCTCGTACCCAGTCTTTTCTTTCTGATTGTAGATAAGCCTGAAAATTGAAAACATATTTCTTATTTTCATTCTTTATCATCACACAAGCTATCTAAAATATTACTCATACTCAGTCCAAAGAATTAATCTAACAAAAGCGAGGAGGCTAAATAGGTCAATTAAAGAAGTGACAGTAGTTAGCATTTCTGATATTACTAGACCTCTCGCTGAGAAAAAGCAGGGCAAAATGCTTAGAGAGAACTAGCCTCAGAACCAGGAAAACCTGGGATCAATTTTAACCTCTGGCACAAACTGGCTGTTTGAGGCAAATCAATGAACTTCCCAGTGTTCTAGGTAACTCTAAGAATTTAAGTTTCAGGGAAGAAACCATCCTGTATTGGTATAGAGAATTTCCTCACCTGGGAGTTCTCAATACCAGTGAAATCACAAGTCTAGTTCCTATCTCTATCTATTGCTGAGTTTCGGGGTCACAATATGTACTTTAATTCATGTGTTCTTGTGAGGAAACCCTTGCACAGAACTTAAGCAAAAGTGATGGGAATCTGGGGAAGTAATGATCCTTTTCTACTTTGTTATAAAAAAAGAAAAGCTAGGTCTTGTCCACTGAACCCCTGGATTTTCAGGGAATGGTTTTTAAAAGAGTATAAAGTCTTTCCCACAAACTAAAATTCCATAAGGAACGACAACCCAAGAAGGATGGGGCGTCACGAGAAGGAAATCCTGATGGCCCAACATTGAGAAGCAATACAATTCTAGTCACTTCCTTTTCTTTCTTTTTTTTAACTCTTACTTTACATCTTAGAATCAATACTAAGCATTGGTGCCAGAAGAATGGTAAAGGGCTAGGAAATGGGGGTCTCACAATAAGGAAGTGTTTCATCTCTAAGTCTGGCTCTCATCTACTGAGCCACCCAGCTGCCCTTAGTCACTTTCAATGGTCAGTGTCAGTACCATCCAATCAAAGTTGAATCTTCCATCCCTCTCTTCTAAGAACAATCAATAGATTAAATATATAAATAAATATTCTTTGGAGATGGGAAGGATTGATTCTGTCCAAATCCCTGACTCCTAATACAGAATTGTGGACTTCATTATTGAAAATATATATAACATCCCTAATTTTTCTTAATTTTAACAATAAAACACTAAAAATTTTGATAAGAAATATATTAAAGTGGTTGAAAGAGGATTCTTAGGGCAGCTAGGTTGCAGAGTAGATAATGAGCAAAGCCTGGAATCAGGAGGACCTGGCTTCAAAACTGCCCTCAGATACCTCCTAGCCGTGTGTCCCTGGGCAAGTCACTTCACTTAATCCTAATTACCTAGCCCTTACCACTCTTCTGTCTTAGAACTGATACTAAGACATAAGTTAATGGATAAAAAAAAAAAGATTCCCCATGTTTTAAAGTATACACACACACACACACACAGAAATGACACATCATTGGAACTAAACTACAAAATGATATGCCTGTCCTATCTACCTCACAGGGCTACTGTGAAGCTCAGAAGAGGACCGTAAAAATGAAAAGGACTTTGTAAACATGAAGACAAAATGGCGGCTGGTGGTGGTGGTATTATTCCGTGGAATGGTGGAGGCGGAGAGGAGCAACATGAAGAAGAACCAGAGCTGTGATTTTACTAGTAAAGAGAATTTTCAGGGAAGGAACTCCATCTAGCCGTCAGTTAGTAAACATTTATTAAGCATCTGCTGTGTGCCAGGCACTGTGCTAAGTGCTGGGGCTATAAAAAGGACAAAGATCATCCCGGCCTTCCAGGAGTTCACAGTCTAATGAGAGAGATGTACAAACAAGTTATAGATAATATTAATTTAGATAATATAGATAATTCGATAAGACCCATAATAATAATTAATAGAAGGAAGATACTAGAATTAAGAGAAGCCTGGGAAGTATTCCTATAGAAGATGGGATTTGGGTTGGAACTTAAAAGATGCCAGTAGGCACAGCTCAGTAGATGGGAGCCACGCTTAGAGATGGGAGGCCCTGGGTTCAGATTTGACCTCAGACACTTCCTAGTTGTTTGACCCTGGATAAATGGCTTCATCTCCATTGCCCAGCCCTTACCGATCTTCTGCCTTACGATCAATATTGATTGAAAGAGGGGTTTAAAATACAAAAGGGTCATGTGGCCGAAGCTGATGTGGCTCCAGAGGGCCCCAGACACACACCATCAAGGACAGGGCGATGACTTGGTGGATGCTCCTCAGCATCAGGTCCTCCACTTGGATGAGCCACTTCTCGACGGCCCCTCGGGCCTCGGCCGTGGAGATGAGGGCGATGAGCTCCACCCGCTCACCCTCGGTGCTGAACATGGCCCTGATGTCCAGGTTGGGCAGGAACTCCAGCTTGGCGATGCCCTCAAAGCACTTCTTGAGATGCGGCTGCACCCTCAGCGGGTCTTTGGTCTCGGACAAGATCTCGAGCATCTCATCGTTTGATAAGAAGAAGAAACTGCAGAGGGACAGGTAAACACGGATGCTTTAGTCAGGGGGCCGGGATGGTGGCGAGGATCCTCACCATCCCACGAGGCCAGCCTGCCACCATACCGGGGGAAGAAAAGACGCTTCTTCTCCAGGTAGGCGTTCAGTCCTTTCATGATTTTATCCAGAAGATCGTTACAGTTCTGCAGCTTCTCCAGCAATCCCGTCAAATTTGTGGCCACCAGCACCTGAAAGAAGACAGACTTGTTGTCACACACAGGAAGAGGAAAAGACCCCTCAGATTTCATCCCTGTAAGAGACTCCCATCCTCAGCGCGTCCTCCACTGAGCCCCAGATGCACCCAGGATAATCTAGCTGGGCGACGGCAGGAGTGACCAATGAGCAGCCCCCACCCTGCTTAGCTTTACCTTTGGGTCCTTCACACAGTACTTCATGACATCCCTCCAGTGTCTGTCCACTGTCTGGAACTGCCGTCCCTCCTCCGGCATCTGCTGCATGATGTCCTCAGAGCAGAAGATGGGCTCCAGGTAAAGCCACTGAGCCTGGACCTTCAGCCACTCATCAATGGTTTCTTGGATTCGAATCAAACGGTCCTCCCATGCCTTCAAACAATCAGTTTCTGATTATGGGAGGGATGTAAAAGACTGGGAACTTCTCTGAACCTCATGTGCCTCATCAGCAAAATGGGGATAATCACGTCCTCAGAATGTGTCCCCCAGGGATGCTAGGAAGCATCAGATGCTCCGCCGGCTTTCTGGCACTATATAAATGGCAGCTCCCATTCGGACCAGCTGGGAGGACCATCATCACCCTTCTCAGGCACATAAAAACATAGCCTGGTCAGGGTTTTGTTCAACCTAGAGAAAGAGCTTTTGCAGCTTCTAAAGCTTCCTGACCTTGATGGTTTGGCCGGATATCACTGTCCGTCGCTTAACATTTCTCAAAATGGGTTTGCCATGGGAGGGAATCAGCAGCTCTCCCAGGCCAGAAAGAGCCCCGGCTGCCAGCACTCCCATCTGGACTGAAACCTGTCGTATCCCAGCTGGGTGATGGTGGCGACTTCCTTTGCCCCTTTGGCTACATGTAAGCCATTGGGCAGGAAGGTGAGTCCCCACCACCAGGAGCTAGCGGGCGTCATCACAGAAAACAAGGGACAGGTGAGAGCAGGAACAAGAATTATTAGTAAGCTCACGCACCCGGAGAACCGCGAGGAGACTCGTCCGAGGTGAGTCAAGGCAAAGCAGAGACAAAGAGACATGTTTTCAATGCAATGGCTAATACCAATCCCCCCAAGAATCAAAGAGAAAAGACACATCCTCTCTTTCTGTTGCCAATTCCTAAATTACCAACGTGAAAAGCGATTTGCTATTAGATGGTTTTGCTTAAATGTCCGCAAGCCACAAGAAGGGACTTATTGGGGGATTTAAGAGGATTCTGGTACATTAAACAAAAAGAGGTCTATATGTTTTTTTTAAATACCCAAACTTAAAAAATAAACTGGGGGGGGGGACTGGAGGTGGTCCATGATATTTATTCTCCATTCCTTCCTCTAGAGCTGTTGTTATCATGACCACAGAAATGAAAAACAAGAAAAGGCACAGGCAGGCCAGAAGCCACGATCACGCTACCTTGATCTCTTTTTCAAAGGGCTTAATGAAGGGTGAGCCTCTCATCGTCTGAGTCTTGACAATCTGATCGTCCAGGAGGGCCTGAATCTCATCCACGGCAGAGAGGATGCTGACTCCAGTCTCCCGATATGGGCTGACGTGAAAAACGATGTCCTCCCAGGTGTCTATCATCGCGTGCATGGCTTTCTCTAAGGAATATTCCTAGGAAAAGAGGCAGATTTTGGTCCAGGTCTTTTCCTGGTCCTGCCAGTCACTGTTTCTATGATATTGAGAAAATAATTTAACCCTCTCTGGATGCCCGTTTCCCCATGTGCCAAATGAGGGAAGTCGCAACCCGATGAAAGGGTTCCTCGTTCCACAGATGAGGCCTCTGAGGAATCTATGCTCCTCTCCAGCATTTATATGTAATTATATCAGAGATAATATATTATACAATTCTATAATACATTAAGGTTTTCAGAGCCCTTTACAAATATAGCTCTGTGGATCTTTACAACAGCCTGAGAAGGCAGCTGCTATTATTAGCCCATTTTACAGAGGAAGCAGAGGGATGTTAAAGAACTTGGCCAGAGTCCCCCAGCCAGTTACGTCTTCCTGACTATCTGATGCACAGGGTTTGCCATGGGAGGGAATCAGCTGCTCTCCCAGGCTAGAAAGAGCCCTGGATGTCACAGCTCCCATCTGGACCCAAACCCTGTCACATCCTGGCCAACTCCCTTTGCCCCTTTGCCCCCAAAACAAAACGACAATGTGAGACATTTTTCAGTGCCAAAGAATTCATTTATCCTGCGGATAGGATAGGCCATTCTCTGGCCAGAATCCTACCAGTCAGTGGATTGAGAGTCAGGCCCAGAGATGGGAGGTCTTGGGTTCAAATCTGAGCTCAGACACTTCCCAGCTGGGTGACCCTGGGCAGGTCACTTGACCCCCATTGCCTAGCCCTGATCACTCTTCTGTCTTAGAATCAACATGCAGTATTGATTCTAAGATGGAAGGTGAAGGTTTAAAATGAAAAATAGTCAAGATGGCGCCACCCAGAGACACCATGGGGGCAGTGATGCCCACCCACACAGGACTGTCCTCTCAATTTCTTTCCTGCCTACCTTGCTCGCCCCAGCACTTATGACTTCAAATTGCTCCAGGAATGGGGCCAGGTTTAGCTTTAATACTTTTCTGAGCGTGGTCCCCGAGTCTGGAGTCAAATCAAATCCTGCAATTTCCGACATCTGCTTCCAATGACGACTTCGCAAGCCTGGATTGCACAGGATGGTGACGGTGGGGATGAATTCCTAATTATAAGGGAAGCATTCCCATGAGTATTATTGCACCACACAGTATTGCCTACTTCACTGAGATACGTCTTCTAACCAACCCTAAACGCATTCAGTTCGTCACCCTGTTCCCAACAGCTTCGCTGAATTTCTTTGCATTTTAAAAAATGTTTGCTGATTGACCCAAACCATCCTTTCTCAGAGCAGTTTCTCTCATTTGTCTGCGAAGTAGCACCACCTTCCCCTGTGACTACGTCCTGCTGCTATCTTATGCGCGTTCAGCTCAGGCCTGCCTTTACCCCTCCCGGTCTGGAACCCCGTTCCATCACGGCAGTGCTTCCCTTCACTCTCGCCCTCTTCCCATCCCCTCGTCCACATGAAAAGCTGGTCCTCTCTTCCCTCTCCCGGAATATGCTCCGTCCCTGGCCACCCTCTCCAGGCCTGGCCCCCACCCCAAAACCCACCCTCTTCCAAATGCCTACGACTTCCCCCAGTCTGCCCAGAGAGGGCACTTCAATGTTGAATGTTTCTGCCCAGAACATCACTGGGCAGCCAGATGGCTCCGTGGATGGAGAGCCAGACCAGAGATGGGAGGTCCTGGGTTCAAACCTGGCCTGAGAAGTTTCCTGGCTGTGGGACCCTGGGCAAGCCACCGAACCCCCATTGCTTAGTCCATATACTCGACGCTTGTCTTCTCTCGTTACCCTCCTCCCCTCCACCGAGGCTGCCGCCACACCCTGCCTCTGCTTCCCCTCTCCCCGTCTGCCCTCTGCACCCACTGGAAGAGCCCAGTGGACTGGTGGGTCCTCACAAACGTGTGCCACGAGCACTCGCACCTCGAAGGACCCGGCCAAACCCGCCAGGGGTTGGGTAGATCTCAAGGAAGGACTTCCAGAAAGATGAACCACATCCGTGTGGCATTAGAGGCAGGGACGGACAACTGGTGATGGGGAGAAAACTCACAGAGGCTCTGAAGGGCAGAGAAACAATGGCGGCCAAATGCTAAGGGCTGGGGCGCTCGCTCTACTAGGGGCCCTGGCTCGAAGGTCCTAAGAGTCTACGTTCTAAGGCGGGCAGGGAAAGAAAAGGAGAGAGAGGAGAACATTAAGGGATGGAGTAAAAAGGCACATGATGTGTGCTGGAGGGAAGGGCTCATGCCACAAAGTTGGGGTGAAAAAAAAAACAGAACCAAAATATTGGGGCCTTGAATGCCACACAGAAGAATTGATCCTAGACTTGCGAAACACAGGGAACAGGTTTGCCTGTGCCAAGCGTACATCCTCTCTTCACCTTGGTCTCTTAGAATAGTTTCCTTCCAAGCTCAGCCTCCCATCTCCTCCCCGAGGCTTTTCCCAGTGTTCCTGCACTCCAAATCAGCTCCCATTTATTGGTTATGTTTTGCCCTTATTTATAGAGGTTTGGGGTCTTCCCCCCTCTCTGAGGGCAGGCCTGGATTTTATCTAGGGGCTGACTGATGAGCTCTCACAGTCCTGAGGCACTGGGTCTCCTACCTTAAAGGATTTGATCTGCTCCATGACTGCGGAACACATAGCCACTGTTGGGTTTTCTTTAATGTCTTCTTCAATTTTTTCTTCTGTTATTGATCGCCTTCCTGCTGCCTTTCTCTTTTCCATGGCTTCTTTCTTTTGTTTCAGCTGGAAGAACCTCAGGCTCTTGTAAACTTCTCTAAAAAATTCATCCACATCAGATTCCATGCTTTCTCCATTTAGGTCCAGAAAGCCTCCATCCATCCACCTGGAGGGAAAATTAACAACAATTAAGAGTTTTAGGGGCAGCTAGGTGGCTCAGTGGATTGAATGTCAGGCCTAGAGATGAAAGGTTCTGGCCTCAGACATTTTCTAGCTGAGTGACCCTGGACAAGTCACTTAACTCCCACTCCCTAGCCCTTACCCCTTTTTTGCCTTGGAACCAATACACAATATTGATTCTAAGAAGAAAGGTAAGGGCTTTTTTTTTTTTAAGTTTTACAGCTAGAAAAGGTCTTAAATATCCTCTCATTAAACCCTCTCATATCTGAGGGTGAGGAAGCTGAGAGATTAGGAGACTGTTGGAAGTCACCCAGCCAGCTGGAGGAGAGGCAGAGAGGACGTTCTACAGCATTGAGCTTCACTCAGTGAACATGGGATCCAGACTCCCAGATGAGATGGGAATCAATTCCAGATTACACTTCCCATTTGTGATTTCACCCTCACAGTTCTTAGAAAGAAAGTCAAGAAAAACACAGAATTTATGGATCTTGTAAACCCCATCTATGGACCCTAGGACAGTCAAGGGTCCTCTTATCAAAGCTCCAATTACCGTTTCTCTGTTCGCTGCCACTTCAAAATGAAAGAAAAGAACTTCTGGTAGGGCTCAACGCTGACTTTCAGCTTGTCCAGTTCTGGGTACTTGGTCTGTTCCCATTTGAAGAGTGCTTCTTCTTTGTTGATAAAATTCACTGTATCTTCGGCTTCCTGAATACGTTTCTGGAGCACTCTCACATCCGTCACATACTGAAAGCAAGCAGGGGTTTAGATCTCTTGAGAAATAAACACTTAAGTGAGATTAGAGAAACAGCATTCTGACAGGCCAGAATACTGATCAGTTCTGTTTAATAAGAAGAAATAACTGGGGTCCACAAGGCATCTACTACGTGACAGGCACTCCATAGTCTTTACACTCAGGTTAAAAAGAAAAATCAGTCTCTCAAGTGCCAAAGGGGAGGCACAACTTGAAGGCAGTCTGTCTGAGAAAGAGTTGGGGGCTTACATGGCCTTCCAACTCAATACAAACCAAGATGGTGGTCCCTAAGGTGGCCATGAAAACCAAAGCAAGTTTGGCCCCCATTGAGGAAAGCATAGTGTTCAGAACTCTAGAAGAGATAAGTGGGTCTAGGTGCCACATTCTTGGGAAGGAGATTGATGGGTAATGTGAAGATTGGATTTAGCTCTCCCCTGATTGTAACAATGAAGGTCTTTCTTATTGGGAATATTGAATTGTCATCCCCAGATCTATTTTTAGATTTTAATCCCCAAAAGTGTTAACTCAGTATTTAAAGTAGATCTACCCATTTTAACTACAAAAAGGTGCAAACTAATGACAAAAAGGTGTGAACTACTACTAAAGGTGTGAAGATTGAGGGTATTTCATCACAAATGATGTGGTCAGCCAAAAATATTAATTTTATATGTTGGACTGAATATATAATTTTGTGGTCACCAGGGATTTAATTTCTAAATCCCAAAATGAATTACTAAAGTAAATATAATTTATGGTAGTTTATTTACAATAGAAGGAAGAGAGAGAGAGAGAGAGAGAGAGAGAGAGAGAGAGAGAGAGAGAGAGAGAGAGAGAGAGAGAGAGAGAGAGAGAGAGAGAGAGAGAGAGAGAGAGAGAGAGAGAGAGAGAGAGAGAGAGAGAGAGAGCTCTGCTTCCTCAGGGAAAAGAATCTCAAGGTGATGTGCCTTTCTCAGAGGTTCACACCTCCAGAAAGGCAGGGAAGCTAAGTCAGCCTTTCACTCACCACAATGACTGTCTAAAAAGAAAGCAGTCTGAGGTCTCCTGCAAGAGATCCTCCATGGTCGAGTTCCATAGCCAAGTCTGAATGTCTGTCTTCTAGTCTCTCCTCAAGTGTCTATCTTCCCTCCAGCTCTGAGTGACTGATCCTTCACTCCAAACCCAGGTGACTCCTCTTCAACCCAACTCTGAGTGACTGAAGATCTATATCTTCTAGTCTTTGTTTCCTCTATTTAAAGACCATTTTCTCTTGTGTCACCTTCCCTAAATTTTTATATCTACTAATCACAGCAGACACTCCTCTCCAGGATTGCCCACTCAATGTATGAAATGGGTGTTCATATCTTTTTTGGTTAGATTATATCTTTTTTGGTTATATCACACACCTTTTGTAGTTACTTTGCACCTTTAGTAGTTATTTCACACCTTTTTGTAGTTAGTTCACATCTTTTTGTAGTTAAAATGGGTAGATCTACTTTAAATACTGAGTTAACACTTTTGGAGGATTAAAATCTAAAAGTAGATCTGGGGATGACAAATTCAATATTCCCAATTAAGGAAGGACTAAGTACCTTCATTGTTACAATTAGGGGATTACAATTTAATCTTCACAATCAAGGAAGAGCTAAGTATCTTCATTATTACAATCAGGGGAGAGCTAAATCCAATCTTCACAGTAAGAAAGTGCCCCAGGTGTAAAGGGTGGCCTGTATGGTTCCAAAGGACAGTTCAGTCACTGAAGGAGTTTGAGAAAGGGCTTATATTTGTTCTCTTCATCCCTAGAGGACAGAACTAGGAAGGATAGGTAGAAATTGTATAAAAGGTAATGAAGGCTTCCAAACAGGAAAAGCTGATGGGTCAGCCTTCACTGCGGGGTCTTCCAGGAGAAGAAAGAGGACCAGATATGGATTGGACTGGGCAGTGTCCAAGGTCCCTGCCAGCTCAGAGATTCTGCAGGCTCCCGAGGGCCAGGCCTGAAACATTGATGTCTTTGTACTTCCAGAAACACTCAGCCCAAGCATTTAACAAATTCTTGCTGAACTAAATCAACTAGACAACTTTTCTTAAGAAAGAGAGTATCTGGCCTCAGACATTTTCTGCAAAAGTCACTTAACCCTCATCACTTAGCTCTTACTGCTCATCTGCCTTGGAACCAATAGTACTCATTCTAAGACAGACAGTAAGAGGGTTTTTTGTTGTGTTGTTATTTTTTAAAGAAAGAGTATTAAACTGGGAAGAGAGGTTGGATGGAAACCAGAGGAAATGAGAAGACTTACATCATTCTATACTTACATCATTCTATACACATATTTTAAATAGCTAACAGGTATCCCTTTCTACATAGTGGTTAAAATTAATTAAATCAGAGTGAACAAAAACATAGGGATATAGTTTACTCATGGCATCAATAAGGTCTTAGATTTATGTTTTTTAAATGCTTAGCTTCCATCTTAGAATCAATACTGGGTATTGGTTCTAAGACAGAAGAGTGGTAAATGCTAGGCAATGGGGGTTAAGTGACTTGCCCAAGGTCACACAGCTAGGAAGTACCTGAGGTCAGATTTGAACCCAGGACCTCCTGTCTCTTGAACTGACTCTCAATCCACTGAGCCACCCAGCTGCTCCCAGTTCTTAGATTTTTAAAACAATTAGCTTGTCAGCTATGGGCAGGGATAGGAAAAAAGGAAGGGAGACAATTTGGATCATATAACTTCAGAACAAATAGATAGAAATTTGTTATTATGTGTAATTGGTAAAAAAAATTTTTTTCATTAAATTTTTTTAAAAATACACATTTTTCTTCCAATAAGTTTTGGAAATGAGATGTGGAGCAAGACTTCTGATTTCAGTAAAAAAAACTCCCAGGGAGGAAACTCCATCTCCCAGGACAGATAGAGCCCTGCCCCATAACTTGGAAAGCTCCCTGGATCACTGAGATGTTAAGTAACTTGCCCAGGATCACATGGCTAGTATATACAAAAGGGCGTGATCTGAACCCAGGACCTTATGACTCAGAGGCTGTTCTGTGGCCTGAAACACAGCATGTGGGTCTCTGACCTGCTGCATTCGTTCCAGTTCCGCATACTCTGTAAACTCTTCCATGCGCCGAGTGGCCTTTTCAACTTCCAAAATGAGTTTCTCTCTCTTGGCAACCAACTCAGTCTCACCTTTCCGCTTTGCATTCTCAATGAGCTGTGGAAAAGAGAAATGGGCTGTGTTAACGACCATATTCCACCTGGAAAATCTAACTGGAGTGTGATCATGAAAACAGAGAGATGCAATGACCATCTACCATTACGGGCAGCAGCAACCCAAGTTGAAAAATGCAGCTGGGTCCACTGGTTTTGCCCAACTGTTTAATTAATCAATAATCAATCAATAAACATCAATTAAGCTAACATATATGCACCAGGTACTGTGCTAAGCAGGGGGGGCTACAAAAGACAGTCTCTACTCTCAAGGATTTCCCAGCCTAATGGGGGAGATAATAGTTTAAAAAAAAAAGGTAAGACATATTGGGAAATAAATGGAGTAAAAGCAAAAGGCTTCAATATTTTTTTCAACATTGTACAGATAGGTGTAGATGAAAGGCTACTCACTATATTTTGAGTCAAATTCTCCCAAACTGGGAGGTGGGGGTGTTTAGTTAATTAAATCATTGGCTTTTTATGAGATTTGAATTCACAACCCAAAGTTGAATCAAACATAATTGCCACACCAAAATTTTTAGAAAACCTAGCATCTACTCAGTCCAGTAAGAATACTTAGGATGTGTAGCCAGTTTTCAGTTTCAGGCAAATAAATGATACATTCTGTGGATTCTTCTTTTTTTTTTAAACCTTTACCTTCCATCTTAAAATAAATACTATGTATTGGTTCCAAGGCAGAAGAGTGGTCAGGGCTGGTCACTGGGAAGTATCTGGAGTCACATTTGAACCTGAGGTGTTCCATCTCTCGTCCTGGCTCTCTATCCACTGAGTCACCTAGGTACCTCTCTGTGCATTATTCATAGCATACTCTAATATCCTAGGTTGATTTCTATAGATCAAAACATTTCTATCCTGCCTCTTGCCATTCTCTCCTCAACACTCCCTCAGATACCGAACATCTAAGGCACATAAGATTAATAGTCTTAATAGATTCCAAGTTATTAATTTTTTAAGTTATCAATGGACCTAATAGTTTATACAGTAAACTTCAGTAGCATCACTAATTTATTTATTGCATATGCTCCTGCCTACATTTGGTCTATAAAATAAAGAACGTTTATCTGAAAAAATACAAAGTATTTTTTTATACAAAAGTAAACTATGAACCTGGTGGAGGACATAAACAACTCGCCTGATCTCTACCAAGTTATCCTCCAAAAAACTATGACATAATACCTCGAAATGAATTTTGGAGCTGCATAACCCACAAAAGGATGGGGTTAAATAATTTTTCAGTCCAAAATAATTTAGAAGATCAACATGAAAGATCTATTGCACTGGGATGGAAGTGAAGGGCAAAGTAGAATGCCAAGGCAGGCCCCACTGGGGCAATTGGATCAGCATTGGATCAGCATCCAAAGCTTCCAGAGCTCTCCATCACAGACAGTAAAGGAGGGGGGAGGGTTGTACAACTGCTTAGAAGGAGATTCCAGGGGTCCTTTGCTGTATCTGAATGAAACATTCTTGTCACATATCCCATAAGCAAATCTAGGTCACAGTCCCCAGTCAGGCTGAAGGCTCAGGGTGAGGAAGAATACTGACACATATCAGTGCTTGCAGCCCCAGGGGAGCAGTTCCTGGTCATAGTTCCAAGGCATAAAAGAGTGCTTGTGGTTACAGGCAAGGAGAGTATTTAACACAGCTCTCCTTACATCATACCACCTTGGAGAAAGTAAAAGCAGATAGATCCCCAGATCCAGCTCTAAAGGCAGCTCTAAAAAAGTTAAAAGAAAAGAAAAAGGCTAGGAAATTAGCAAACAACACAGAAAGTTATTCTGGTGACAGGGAAAGCAAAAACACAAACTCAGAAGACAATAAAGTTGATATACTATATCCAAAGCCTCCAAGAAAAACATAAATTGCTCTGACATCCAATAGAATTAATGATGGAGTTAAAAAGGGATTTTAAAAATCCAATAAGAGAGAGAAAAGAAAAATTAGGAAAAAAAGTGAGTGATACAGGAAAATCATGAAGAAAATAGTCAAGAGCTTGGGAAAGGAGGCACAAAAAATACTAAAGGAATTAATACCTTAAAAAACAGAGCAGGCTAACTGGTAAAAAGAGGTATAAAATTCACTGAGAGATCACAATGTAATGAAAATAATAATTAGTAAGGGTACATGGAGAGGTAAATCAAAAATTAATTGAAAATTAAACAATACAATTCTCCAAAACCGGTTAAAGAACAAATTATAGAAACAACTAATAACATCATTGAAGAAAATGACAATGATGAGACATCCTTTCAAAACCTATGGGATGCAGCCAAAGCAGTACTCAGGGGGAAATGTATATCCTTGAGTTCATAAATTAACAAATTAAGAAGGGCAGAGGTCAATGAATTGGGCATGCAAATTAAAAATCTAGAAAGTGAACAAATTAAAAATCCTCAGATGAAGACTAAATAAGAGAAGCAAAGGAGAAATTAATAAAATTGCAAGTCAAAGAACTATTGATTTGATAAATAAGACTAGAAGCCGGTACTTTGAAAAAGCAAATAAAATAGACAAAGTACTGGTCAGTCTAATTAAAAAAAGGAAAGAAGAAAATCAAATTGACAGAATCCAAGATGAAAAGGGAGACCTCATCTCTAATGAAGAGGAAATTAAGGCAATCATTAAAAACTATTATGCCCAATTATATGGCAACAAATATAGCAATCTAGGTGATATGGATGAATACTTACAAAAATATAAACTGCCTAGACTAACAGAGGAAGAAATAGATTACCTAAACAACGCCATATCAGAAAAAGAAATTGAACAAGTCATCAAAGAACTTCCTAAGAAAAAATCCCCAGGTCCAGATGGATTCACAAATGAATTCTATCAAACCTTCAAAGAACAACTAATCCCAATATTATACAAACTATTTGACAGAATAAGCAAAGAAGGAGTTCTACCAAATTCATTTTACAACACAAACATGGTACTGATTCCAAAGCCAGGCAAGTCAAAAACAGAGAAAGAAAACTATAGACCAATCTCCTTAATGAATATAGATGCAAAAATCTTAAATAGGATACTAGCAAAAAGACTCCAGCAATTCATCACAAGAGTTATTCACTATGACCAGGTAGGATTCATACTAGGAATGCAAGGATGGTTCGATATTAGAAAAACCATCTACATAGTTGGCCATATTAATAAGCAAACCGACAAAAATCACATGATTATCTCAATAGATGCAGAGAAAGCCTTTGATAAAATACAACATCCATTCCTACTAAAAACACTAGAAAGTATAGGAATAGAAGGGCCTTTCCTAAAAATAATAAATAATATTATTTATTTATTTTATATATTTACATATTTTATATATTTATATAATTATAATAGATATAAAACTATCAGCCAACATAATCTGCAATGAGGATAAACTAGAAGCCTTCCCAATAAGATCAAGTGTGAAACAAGGATGCCTGTTATCGCCTCTATTATTTAACATTGTACTAGTAACACTAGCAGTAGTAATTGGAGAAGAAAAAGAAATTGTAGGTATTAAAATTGGCAATGAAGAGACTAAGCTATCACTCTTTGCAGATGATATGATGGTTTACTTAAAGAATCCTAGAGAATCAACCAAAAAGCTAGTTGAAACAATCAACAATTTTAGCAAAGTTGCAGGATACAAAATAAACTCGCATAAGTCATCAGCATTTCTATATATCTCCAATCCATCTCAGCAGCAAGAATTAGAAAGAGAAATTCCATTTAAAATCACCCTAGAGGGGGCAGCTGGGTAGCTCAGTGGATTGAGAGCCAGGCCTAGAGACAGGAGGTCCTAGGTTCAAATCTGGCCTCAGATACTTCCCAGCTATGTGACCCTGGGCAAGTCACTTAACCCCCATTGCCTAGCCCTTACCACTCTTCTGCCTTGGAGCCAATACACAGTATTGACTCCAAGATGGAAGGTAAGGGTCTAAAAAAATAATAAAATAAAGTAAAATCACCCTAGACAATATAAAATACTTACAAATCTATCTGCCAAGACAAACCCAGAAACTATATGAACACAACTACAAAACACTCTCCACACAATTAAAAATAGATCTAAACAATTGGAAAAACATTGATTGCTCATGGGTGGGACAAGCTAACATAATAAAAATGATAATCCTACCCAAATTAACTTACTTATTTAGTGCCATACCCATTGAACTACCAAAATTTTTTTTTACTGAATTAGAAAAAACCATAACAAAGTTCATTTGGAAGAAAAAAAGATCAAAGATATCCAGGGAAATCATGAAAAAAAAAATGCAAAGAAAGGAAGACTTGCAGTCCCAGATCTCAAACTATACTACAAAGCAGTGGTTATCAAAACAATTTGGTACTGGCTAAGAGACAGAAAGGAGGATCAGTGGAATAGACTTGGGGTAAATTACCTCAGCAAGACAGTCTATGATAAGCCCAAAGATCCCAGTTTTGGGGACCAAAACCCACTATTTGATAAAAACTGCTGGGAAAATTGGAGGACAGGATAGGAGAGATTAGGTTTAGATCAACATCTCACACCCTAGACCAAAATAAACTCAGAATGGGTGAATAACCTGAATATAAAGAAGGAAACTATAAGCAAATTAGGTGAACACAGAATAGTATACTTGTCAGAGCTCTGGGAAAGCAAATACTTTAAAACCAAACAAGAGCTAGAAAAAATCACAAAATGTAAAATCAATAATTTTGATTACATCAAATTAAAAAAGGTTTTGTACAAACAAAACTAATGCATCCAAAATTAGAAGGGAAGCAACAAATTGGGAAACAATCTTCATTACAAGAACCTCTGACAAAGGTCTAATTACTCAAATTTATAAAGAGGTAAACCAGTTGTAGAAAAAAATCAAGGCATTCTCCCAATTGAAAAATGGACAAGGGACGTAAATAGGCAATTTTCAGTTAAAGAAATCAAAACTATTAATAAGCACATGAAAAAGTGCTCTACATCTCTTATAATCAGAGAGATGCAAATCAGAACAATACTGAGGTATCGCCTCACACCTAGCAGATTGGCTAACATGACAGCAAAGGAAAGTAATGAATGATGGAGGGGATGTGGCAAAGTGGGGACATTAATGCATTGCTGGTGGAGTTGCGAATTGATCCAACCATCCTGGAGGACAATTTGGAACTATGCCCAAAGGGCAATAAAAGACTGTCTGCCCTTTGATCCAGGCATAGCACTGCTGGGTTTGTACCCCAAAGAGATAAGGAAAAAGATGTGTACAAAAATATTCATAGCAGCACTCTTTGTGGTGGCAAAGAATTAGAAAATGAGAGGATGCCCTTCGATTGGGGAATGGCTGAACAAATTGTGGTATCTGTTGGTGATGGAATATTATTGTGCTCAAAGGAATAATAAAGTGGAGGAATTCCATGGGAACTGGAACAACCTCCAGGAATTGATACAGAGTGAGAGAAGCAGAACCAGGAAAACATTGTACACAGAGACTGAAACACTGTGGTACAATCGAATATAATGGACTTCTCCATTAGTAGCAATGCAATGACCCGAACAACCTGGAGGAATCTATGAGAAAAACCACCATCCACAGCCAGAGGAAACACTGTGGGAATGAAAACACCAAAGAAAAACAACTGCTTGAATACATGGATCGAAGAGATATGGTTGGGGATGTAGACTCTAAATGAACATCCTAATGCAAACACCAACAACATGGAAATAGGTTCTGATCAAGGACACAAGTAATATCCAATGAAATTGCGCATTGGCTGTGGGAAGGGTGGATGGAGGGGAGGGGGGGAAACAATGTGATTATTGTAACCAAGGAATAATATCCTAAATTGACTAAATAATTTAATTCAAATGGAGGGAAAAATCCACTGAGGAGAAGAACTCCTTAAAAAGCAGAATTACCTATATGGGGAAAGAGTAATAAAAATTCATTGAAAGAAAGAACTCTTTACAAATTAGAATCAGACAAATGGAAAAGGAGATACAAAAGCTCACTCAAGAAAATTAATGTATTAAAAATTTGACAAAAAACAATTGATCTAGAAAATAAATCAAGGAGACATGATGTAAGAATAAATGGACTACCTAAAATTATAATTTTAAAAAAGATGTCCTACTGTATCTTTCAAGAAATTATGAAAGAAACCCGCCTTAACATTTTAGAACAGATTGTTATATTCTAGGTAACATAGAAATTGAAAGAGTCCACCAATCATCCCCTGAAAGGGATCCCAAAAGGATAATTTCTAAGAATATAATAGCCAAATTCCCAAATCAAGGATAAAATATCACAAGCAGCCAAAAAGAAACAATTCCATAATCATAGAATCACAGTCAAAATAAGAGAGCATTTATCAGCTTCTACATTAATGGATCAGAGGGCCTTGAATATGATATTCCAGAGAGCAAAGGAGCTAAGATGTGAATCAAGAATCACCAAGCAAAACTGAGTATAATCTTTTTATTGGGGGGGGGGGGGCAGGAAGGGAATGGGCATTTAATGAAATCAAGGACTCTCAAACATTCCTTATGAAAAGACCAGGGCTGAATGGAAAATCTGACTCTCAACTACAAGATTCAAGAGATACATAAAAAGAGAAATAAGAAAGAGAAATCAAGGGATATTCAATAAGGTTAAACTGTTTAAATCCCTACATAGCAAGATGAGTCTTATAACTCTAAGGAATTTTATCATTATTAGGGCAGTTAGAAGTAGTATAGAAAGGCAGAGGGCAAGGGTGTGAAATGAATATGATAGGATGATATAAAAATAAAATTAAATCAAGACATGAGAAAGAGGAATGTATTATGAGGAACGAGGAAGAAGAAACAGAATTATCTCACATAAAACAGCTTTTATAGTGGAGAGGACAATGAGTTGGAAGAGGAGCATGTGAACCTTACTCTTATCAGAATTGGTTCAAAGAGGGAAGAACATACCCAATCAATTGGGTATAGAAATCTATCTTACCCTATGCAGAAGTAGGAGGGGAAGGAAACAAGAAAAGGAGGTGGAGCTGATAGAAAATAAGACAAATTGGGGGATATGGTAGTCAGAAATTAAAACATTTTTGAGGATATGCAGAATGAAAGGAGAGCTAAAAGGATAAAATTGGGGGTGGGGGGAGTTAGGAAATAGAATGGAGAGTAATACATATTAATGGTGGAGAAAAAAAATTTACAGTCCTAATAAAGGCCTCATTTGAGTCAAATGTATAAAAAGACAAGTCATTCTCCAGGCAATAATTGGTCAAAGGATATGGACAGGCAGTTCTCAAAGTAATTAAACCTCTCTATAGTGTGGGGAAATGCTCTAAATCTCTGTTTTAAAAAATCCTTACCTTCTGTATTAGAATCAGTACAGTGTATTGGTTCTAAAGTAGAAGAGTGGTAAGGGCTAGGCAATGGGGGTTAAGTGACTTACCCAGGGTCACATAGGACCTCCCATCTCTGGGCCTGGCTCTCAATCCACTGAACCACCTAGATGCCCCCTAAATCACTATTAATTAAAGAAATGCAAACTAAAACCACTCTGAGGTGCCATCCAACACTTACCAGATTGGCTATTATAATGGAAAAGGAAAATAACAAAACTTGGAGGAGACGTGGGAAAATTGAGACAATTTTGAAAAAAAATGTTGGGGTAGTTGTGAACTGAGGCAACCATTCTGGAGAGCAATTTGGATCTATGCCCAAAGGGCATAAAACCATACATATCCTTTGATACGGTGATATAATTTCTAGGTTTCTATCCCAAAGAGATAAAAAAACAAAAAGGGTGTAATGATTAAAATTTAGGGGAGACTGAGGCAGGTAGAGATTAGTTTCTCTCTACAAGGAGTATTATATTTTTAGAGGTTTATTGAAGATTGAGGATTAAAGAAAAATACAGAATAAGAAACATGTGCCTAGGCCAGAGAGGCCTAGACAAGACCTCACCTACATTATGGAAAGAGCCACGTCTGCTCCAAAACGGAAGTCCAAAAGACCGACAAAAGCCTTTGCAATCAGGTTAAATCCCTTCTCAATCTCGGCCCACCTGAGAATTCCGTGAGATTACAAAGCATTTTGGGGAAGTGGAGCAAGGGCTTGTGGGATTGAAGTCCAGAGTTTGAGTCTATTTTTCACAAGGGAGAGGGCCTATATACACAAAAAATATGTAAAGCATCTCTTTTTGTGGAGGCAAAGAATTGGAAAGTGAAATATTCATCAATTAGGGAATGGTTAGGTAAGTTATAGTATTTGATTGTGAGGGAATATTATTGTGCCATAAGAAATGGCGAGCAAGAGGTGCTCAGAAAAACCTGCCCCCCTGCATCAAAGGGCATTCCCAGGAGAAGCCAAGCTGTCTATAGTTCTCAAAAAGCTGGTTACCTCTACCCCATCTCTGCCTTTTCTGGAGACAGCAGTACTCTCTCCTTATTCTGTGGATGTGGTTCATACACATTTATCCAATGAGATTCACCATTGAGATCACAGTCCAGCAGAGAAAAAACTCCACTCTTTTTCCTATCCTGGTGCATTTCAACATAATTCCAGCATCCCACTCTAGCAGAACTGTGTACAATTCTATATTCATAACCACAGAAGCAAAGGGAGAAAACCAAATATATATTCAAGGGATCACAGCACTGGTTGGCAGGAAAATTCCTCCTGGACCCAGGAGCCCAGTTTTTGGTCTACAGGAAGTTGTCTAAAAATATTGAAAGGAAATAGAGTTTTGGGATCTATATTCAAACCCCCTCATTGTCTGTAAGCAAATCTCAGAGAAGACAGGTCTACAGATCTACAAATTATCTACAAATGCCCCTTGGCATGAGGACGACCCTACTCAACACTGAGAACCTCTAAGTTAGGAAACCTGGCGGGTCTTCCCTCTGGACACAGCTAATTGCACAATCTTGGGCATGTTACTTTTCTTTTGAGTGCTCTTGGAAAGTCTCTAAGATTCTAAGTCACTGTGTCTCTCTGACTCCAGATCTAGGATTCTCTCCACTGCTCTGTGATCTTGGCTTCCATGCATAACCTCAGCACTTTGTTTGACTCCTCTGGTTTGCTCTGAGCCCCAATACTCTGACCAAGACTTTGCCTAACAGATTCAGTCTCCTGCTCTTTCTATCCTGACTTCCAGTTTCTGCTTTTTAACCTCTGTGTCATCTTCTTGGTCATGTCCCACTTCTCCTGGCCCATTTTTGCCTTTACCTGATATTCACGTTTCCTTTGAAAAGTATAAAAATTTTTTCACATATTTTAACTCTCCTTCAAAATCACAGATTATTTAATTATAAAATTATTTTAAAGGCTGATGAGCTAGCCAAGTCCCATGAGCACCAGGAGCATTGTGAGAGCCAATACACTGGAAATATACTTACGTCATCATTGTCATTAAAGACAGGATTAATGTTCTGGGGCCATAGGAGAACACAGGCATTTAACTCTAAATCATCAGGGGGAAATATGAAAACATCCAAAAAGTAATTCATTCGGCGCTGGCTTTCCTACAAAACAAAAGAGAGTTTCTATTTTTATCCTGATATAATACATTATATAATAAATCTAAGATGTTATTTTTTCATGGAAAAAGAATTCAGGTTCCCAACACTGACATTAAATTAAATGCTCAATTAATAATAACCTATTTTATCTCTCCCATTTCTCCCCCAGTAGGGTAGGGAAGGACAAGGGGGATGGAACACTCATAATAAGTAGGCATAAATTAACTAGAATTATTTCCAATTTAGGCCTTAGGTAATGTGGTATGTGGCTAAACTATGAAGAAAGCAGTTCTAAATTCCATTCCCAGCTGGCCTCTCTCTTCCCGCTGACCCATGGACCATAGACTCTTTGCCCCAGCAGGACCCTCTGTGATCACTAAGTCCAACAGCCTCATTCTTTTTCCTACTTTTTCCACTCCTAAGCATCTAATAAAGCAATGGAGAGATTCCTCATGTGTCTGATGAGAAGTTGGCCTGGTTAGAACTTGAAGATTTCCTCCCAATTCTGTCACCTTGGGATTCTACCAGACTGAGGCCTCTCTGGGCAGGTGACTGAGAAAGGACTTTGCAGGGGAGGAAGGCTCTTGCTCTTGGAAAGAGCACTGAATGTGGCATCCACAGACCCAAGTTTGAATCTCAGCTCAGCTGCTTACTAATTGTATGACCTTAGTCAGATCCCATCCTTTCTCCAGGCTCCAGCTTCATCATCTGGAAAATGAGGGGGTTGGACTAGACCATCTCTGACCCTCCCCCCCATCCAGCTCTAAATGTAGCATCTTGGGCTATATTCCCAGAAGATTCCTTGCTTCTCCATTGGGGTCATCACCAGCCTTCCCTGCCCCATATCAAATGGTAGCCTCTCTGCTAATATCAATACCATTTCCCTCTGTTCCCCTTTTATCACTTGGCAAAGTGATGGGCAGATGAGGCAAGGAGACAATTGGTCTAAAACAGATTTGGTGAGTTCCATGTTCTCAAACTCAAGGCCAGTGCCTGAATTCTATGAGCCACAGAAGGTCCCAGATGGCTGGAGGTCTCTCCTGACCCCTAGGTGATACATGGAGAGCACTGAGCTACAAGACAAGATCTGAGTTCAAATCCAGTCTCAGACCCTTACAAACTGTGGGCCCCTGGGCAAGTCACTCTGCTGCTTCTGTTTCCTCAGCTGTAAAATTGGAACCATTACAGCACCTACCTCTCAGGGTTGCTGAAAGGATCAAATGAGACAATTACAAAAGGTCTGGTATGCCGTAAGTGCTATATAAATGCTATTATTATTATTAGATGTTAGGTGAGCTTTTGCCTTAGCCTGCTAATGCCTCCTTGCCCTGGCACTACTTTTTCAGTCACCTGCAGAAACTCTGACTCTTGACCCTGGATCCCCAACTCCAAACAGTGAGGTTTTCTCTGGTCTTGCATTGGTCCCGGCTTCCACAGCCTTCCATGTCTCTCTTCCTCCTCTATCCCTCCCTGCTCTCTCCTTGTTCTCTAATGCCTCTAGGTATTAGCTTTTCCCATTAAAAGTAAGCTCCTTGAGGGCAGGAATTGACTTATTTGGCTTGTATTTTATTCTTTAGCTCTTAGCACTATATCTAGAACACAGCTGAGAACTGAATAAATGCTTTATTATCTGTCTAGTAGCCATTTCCTTCCTAAAATGCTAGTGGATCAACTGATTGAACTGAATTGGAGGAAGGTCTTATACACTGACTCATTTGATAGGCTGGAGAGTTCGCTAGAAGGTTTCCTTTCGAGTTTGTCAATACTCACTATTTTGGTGGGTGTTGTAAAGAACAACTAAACTCATCCCAAGGGACAACCTTGTTTTATGAAACCCCAATTTATCCATGTCCCATGAGAACTTGCCTTCAAAAAGAAGTCTCAGACTGACCCTTGCCGGAACTGAACAAGAGACCATCTAGCATCCATTGAGCACCCTGGATGTAGTCAAGTCTTAAGTATCCTTATGTCTTCTAAGTTTGTATTATTGTATCTAGGCTGCTCCCAGATATTCTAGGGTCTTTCCCTAGCCTCCAAGTAACCAGTCAGTTGTTTCTCTTTATAAATAGAAGCCCAAGTTCTTTAGTTTGATGAGAATTCCCAGTCATGGTGTTTTTTCCCTTGTTCCCAGTCTTAAGAGCATGGCTCTGTGTGATGTTTTGTGTGTACGTGTATGACTTTGTGTGGTGGCCATAAGACCATTGTCTCCCTTGTCCTGATTAAAGACAATTTTTCTTTGTAACTGCTTTGGTGGCTCTGTGTTTTTCCAGGGTGACACAAGGAAAAGAAAAATGTTTTGGGCTTTCTTAGTGGTGTTATACCTCTAATATCACAAATAATCAAAATTTTACTGAGTGATCTTTAAATGTTTAAATCTACCTCTCAATCAGCAAGTATTTAAAAAGCACGTACTATGTCCCAGGTCCAAAATTCAATGCTACAGATACAAAAACAAAAAACAAAGCAGTCCTGCCAAGAGCCATCAAGACCACACTGTCTGACATGGTCACATGTGGAAACCAGAGGCTACACAGTGGCCCCTACAAAGGATGGAAACACCCACTCAGAGCCCCCTGAGTGACTTTTCTATTATTGGAATTGTTATGATTATTATCCTTACTCAGCCCCAGGAAAAATAGAGGAGAGCAAAATGCCTGCAGGATTGAAATAAATGTCCCATTCCATCCCCCTAGAATATTACCAAGAGTTATTACTTACAAAATTAAACTTAAGGATTCCTATACACTCATTTAGATTTTAAAAAATCATAGAAGAGACTCCTCTTTTAGGTATAAAACTTCTAACAAAACTGTGCTTGGATTCCCCACCCCCATGTACAGGCCAGGGACAAGCTTCCCTAAGCTGGTATATTAATTACCTTTCAAGGAGAGACTGGTACGTTCTACTTCACTGGTTTGTTTTGAACTATTGGTTAGGCAACATGCCATGGATACCTTAGTGAAACATTAGAAAAATGAAAGCCTGATATTGGAAAAATACTTAAAACTCGGTTATGTTTTTTCTACCCTCTGACCCTGCACTTGGCGACAGTGTTTTGTTGATTATCTCCTTAGAAAATTTGATTGATTGTGTATTTGATTAACATAGCAAATGAGTATTTTTAGCTTGACCACATGTCTGAGCACCTCATGGGTTAATGAGAACTGACCTCTGGCTATCCTGCCTATGATGAGAAAACATCCATCTTTTGTAAAGCTTTGCTTTTGTTGTTAGAATCTATAGAAACAAGGTATGTAGGGTAATTATAGAATTTTAATCAAATGATTTGTTAAAAGTTCATGTATACCAGCTGTGTGACCCTGGGCAAGTCACTTGACCCCCACTGCCTAGCCCTTACCACTCTTCTGCCTTGGAGCCAATACACAGTATTGACTCCAAGACAGAAGGTAAGGGTTGTAAAAAAAAAAAGTTCATTTATGACTTATTCAATTATCTCTAAGGAAAAATATAAGTTGAAAAATGAAACTGTGTCAAGTAGATATGTAACCATGAAGGTATAAAAATAAAACCAAGCCTGAGCCAAGCAAAGCAGTTTCTTATGACACCTGACTCCAGGTGAAAATTTTAACAGTCTACCCATCATTTACACCAATGCTGTCACACCTCCAAAGACCCTTGTTTCCTGTGGAGGGCAGCCCCCCCCCCCCCGCACATTCCCTGCCCTCAAGAAGCTTATATTCTATAGGGAGAAACAAAGAGAAATACAAGCAAATATGAAATCTATATGAAGTAAATGGAAAATCATATAGAGACATGAGAAGGTACTACCAGCTTATGGGTGAGTGGATGAGGGAATCAGGAAAAGCATCATGTAGGAGAGGGACCTTAAGCTAAGCTTCAATGTATAGAAAAACTGAAGCCCTAGGGCTTTTGTATCAAAGGCAAAAAAAAAAATCCCAACAGAAAAAAAAACAAATTCTCACTGTATAAATAACACACCTGAAAAACTACAGCAATGAAAAATGTTTTACCTGGATTCTTAACGCCAATTTCTGGACACCTTTAGTCCTGGCTGTTTCCACATAATTTATCAGATCCATCATTTCTTCAGTGGTGTCAGGAACTTTCAATGCATGATCTTTAATGTTTTCAAATTCACAGCAAATGCTGTAAAGGAAACTGAGTTTCAATATTTTTCTGACACTATTTTGTACTAAATCCAATAACTATGAATTACGAGATCTGTGACAGTTTAGAAGATAATCAGTTGATTTCTAATGTAAGTTACTACTTCTGCAAAGAGCACTGGTCTGTAACCCAGTATTTCTTTGAAATAAGGAAAGGCCAAGTCATGATTCTTCTGGGTCATTCATCCACAAAATATGAGTTGTTTTTCTAGAACAATCATGGGTTTACACTGATCTATTTGGGTTTTCTTGCACAGTGCCCCTGGTGGCCAATGGCATGCCTTTGGCAATATGGTTGGTCTGGACTAGGCAAAATTCTACCCTCTATCACACCCTCATCATCACCTGGAAAGGAAATGAGCCATAGATATTAATAATTGCGCTGAAACCAAAAGTACTCAGAAAGGGACACTCTGAGTACCTCAAAAATCTAAGGTGGATATAGATATAGATATAGAGATAGAGATAGAGATAGAGATAGAGATAGAGATAGAGATAGAGATAGAGATAGAGATAGAGATAGAGATATGACATATATGTGTTGGTTGATTGTGGTCCTTCATACTCAAGAAGACCAAAATGACACCACTGATGTCTTTTGATTTGTACATGAATTGAAGTGAGGCAGAGGTTATAGGGAGAAAATGGATTTTTATAAAAGGTTGGATTGGATTATTTAAGAATAGCATCACCAGGAATTTAATTAATTCCAAGAGATTTATTTAACAATTTATTTACAAAATATGGAAAGGGTGAAAGTTGCATAAATTCATCAGCCTCCCACTGTCTTCCAAAGACCAGTGGCAAGACAAAAGTCGAGAGAACTGGCCATGGCCTGGGATACAGTGGATGACCTTGGCGTTTTCTATGTCCAACCAAGCTCCAAGGGCTGCATAGCACCTATTTCTGCTACCTTCATGCTGTTGGAACAAATTATTATCACTTGCCCCTACAGGGTGAGGGAGAGTCTTCAAATGCCAGGGGTAGACATCCCAATACCTTACTAATGGCTTTGAGGTCTATCAGTTAGCCTTAACCTGGTTTAGCCAGTGTGCCAAGACAGTTTACCAGTATGTGGCCACTGTACATGCTATAGCTTCTTGGAGCCAAGGGTGAGAGTTGGATGATAGATAGACACCAAAGGTAGATGAGCAGTGCTGGAAAGTATTCAGCAAGCCTTCTCACCAGAAGTCCTAGTCTTCCCTAAACACCCCATATACCTGCATACTTCTATATATTAGAATAAATAGCAATGTGTGCATGCACGCATGCACACACACACACACATCTCCCTATGTTTAAAGAATAAAAACAATTCTGAATTATTTATTTCTATGATGAACTCAGGCTGCATTTCATTTATGTTATAATAGGTATATATGGATTGTACAAACTAAAGGGAGGTGCTGTTAATGTGGATAGTAGAAAAGAGCAAAGAATCTTCCCTGGACCTTTGCTGATTGTCATTGTGAGATCTGAATCCCTGGGATAAGGGACATGTCACAGCTAGATAATTAGAGAGGTCTCCAAAGACTCCCTTTAATCTATACCATCTGATAATACATGTATAACCCAGTGGAATTGCTTGTCAGCTCTAGGAGGAGGTAGGGTAGAGGGGAGGGAGAGAAAAATGAATCACGTAACCATGGAAAAATATTTTTAAAAGATAGAATAAAATATATAATCTATACCATCTGAAAAGATGGGGTAATGGCCTTTAGCTAGTATTAGGAGGAATGATGAAAGGGGCTAAGTTCCTTTGGGGTATTTTTCTACCTCAATCCACATTCCTCTCTTCCCTTCAAAATTCTCTACAAGAAACACAAGAGTTTTCCAAGAAAGGAGGTGGTGTAGGATTAATATGTAATGTACTAACTAGGTGCTTTTTGGCCTATCTTGGGTCAACTCTTCTCAGGAAGAACTTGTCAATTTGCTTAAAGGACAAGGAATTTCCAAAATATCCTAGACTCTCCTCACCCTGTTAGGACAGACATTCATTCTAACACACAAGGACCAACTTGTAGATTTTATTTTGTTTTGGTGAGGGGAGTGCAGACCTGAGATTTCATTACTACTATGGGTCAGTACCCTCTCTGCAAACTTAAGAGTCACAAAAAGTTGCCTGGAGAATGGAGAAGTGAATCAGTGTGTCAGAGAAAGAACATGAACCCAGGTTTTCATGATCCTGAAACTAGTTCTTCAGAAACACCATTGGTATTCATTTCATCCCATGCTACTATTGCCTCTTTGCCCAACCCCATTGCTAGTCTCTCCAAGGCAAGGACCTCCTCTGCCCTTGACAGAGTCAAAGGTCATTGAATTCACAGCAAGTGCACTAGCCTGGTTCCTAAAGAAATTATGAATGCAGAAGACCCTGATTTGCAAAGAACCTGACAAAGGATCTGCTGAAGAGATAAGTGAAATGACAAAGCTAGCCCTAGAGAAAGCTGGGTCTCAGAAGGTTTCTGCAGTCCTCCCAGTTCAAGCTACTACTAATAAATTAGTCCCAGCTTTAACCAGTACATACCATCTCAACAAGAAGTGGCTTTCAACTCTCATATTCAGATGTTAGAAATATAAAGTGATCCAACAGGGAGGGCCTCCATGATCAAAAATTAACCAGAAATGTATATCCTTTGGATTCTTCTTCCTTTGTATGTCTCCGTGCATTGCCCATCATAATTAATACTTAATGTTGACACTAGCTGGGATTATCAAAGGTTGGCTCTGTTCCTAGAATTTGATATAGGGGGGTTTGGAAAATCATTCTACTCACCTCAAATTTTCATTTCTGTGCTTTGTAGCTATGTCATTCAACAGCAAATTTGCAAAGCTCTTTACTTTATTCACCAATCCCTCCTTCAAATCATCACAGTCCAAACGTATCATTGGAAAGTGAGCCAACTGTGGTAGCAACATGATTTCTTTAGAAAGATTTAGAAAGTCTTCTATCAGCTTAAAAATTAGACAAGAGAAAGGAAGAATGGCAAATGAATGAGCAATTCATAATTTACCACTGATTTTTAATATAGTACATAAGTGAATTTCTTGTCCAAATGATTGATAATTATAAGTAATTTTTCTAAAGCTATCAGAAAATTTTCCTTCAATGGGCACACTAATGCATTACTGATGGAGCTGTGAATTGGACCAATAATTATGTAAAGTAATTTGGAATAAAATAAAATATGATTAAAAATGAATATATCCTTTGGCCTGAAATGCCACTAATACATACATACCCCTGAAGACTTGAATAATAAAGACAAAAGCACTATAGAAACCAAAACGTTTAAAGCAGTCCTTTTTGTTATAGTAAAGAACTAGTAGCAATGTAGATGCCAACAACTAGAAAATGGCTAAATGAGTTGTAGTATGTGAAGGGAATATAACTGTTATAATGAAACAATGAATGTAACAAAGAAAAACAGGGAGATATGTGGACTGATGAAAATAAAGTACATAAAAAAGGGGGAAATATGGCTACATAAAAAAGTGAGGACAACAATGTAAACTGAAAGAATAAGAATTAAACAATTAAGTCAAATTTAACAATCAAATGCCACAAAGTTCTAATGACCAAAAACCAAGTCTAACACCTTCGTTTTACAGTTAAGGAAACTGAGACCCAGGAGGCCTATATGGCTTACTCAAGGTTACCTAACTATTAAGTGGAATGGCAGCATTTGAACACAAATCCTCTAACACCAAATCCAGTATGCTTTCCATTGTACCATGTTTCCTCCCCCACAAATGACAGAAATGACAAGTATTTTGTCATTTTTTGTTACAAGTATTCCTTCCACATCTAGGAGGTTAAGAGTGTAGCACCCTCAAGATCCAGAAATCCATATAGAATTTTTTGGTCTTCCCTTCATACTAGAGAGCCAGAATTTCTTCTTGTTCTTTTATGGAGTGTTTATAGTACATTATTGCAAAATTTGGGTCAAGTATTTGGTCATAGACTGTATGTAGATCAATGTTAAGATATTGCTATATTTCTAGTCTTTGTGTGTCATCTGCTGCCTTTCAAATTCTTTTAACAAGCTTTGATTTCTTACTTATTTTAACTTTAAAAAATAAATTGTGTATATTTATAGTATTAAAAGACAAAATATTGATACTATACAATACTATACATTTATTTATGCATTTCTGAATTTCTAAATATTTTCTATGTTGTCTGTAGGTTTCCATTAAACTCCCTAAAAATTCCTATTTATTTTCTTATTCCAACCAGCCATATATGTAAACAAAAGTTATGATGTGGAAAGGGTACTTGTACTTCTCTGGGGTCTCCTCATTTCTCACTTCACTGACTATTTTGAGATTTCTCTCACATTTTCTTCTTGTCTCAGAAAGCTCATTAGTGGAGAAACCACAGATCTCATCAGACTTAGGACTTCACCTCATCACAACCCAAAGTCTCTGTGATTAGACGGTGGAACCATTAACTCCCAAAACCTCCATTTAAGGTAGGAACTCAGCTCAGAACATCAATCACCTGGCTGTACTACTTTGGGACTTCTTGAACTTTCTTACTATCCCTAACCTCAACCTCCAATATATCCCAGACCTCTTTCCCACCCCTCCTCTTTTTAGGCTCTTTATGTGTGCTAACTTGAGAGCAAGGACTGTTTTTTTTTTTTAAATAATATTTTATTTTGTTCATCAATTGCATGAAAAAGTTTTAAGTTTGAGACAATTTCTACTCTCTCTCTCCCCCTTCTGTGAGACAACAAACAATGTAGTATAGATTTTATATTTGTAATAGTGCAAAACGCTTTCCCATATTAGTCATTTTGTGAGACAGAACTTGAAACAAAAAATAAAGTGAAATATAGCATGTCTCAGTTTACATTTCTTCCTTCAGTTCTTTTTCTGGAAGTGGATGGCATTTTTCCTCATGAGCCCTTGAAGACTGTCTTGGATCAATGTGTTGCTCAGAATAGATGAGTCATTTGTAGATGATTCTCATATAATATTGCTGTTACTGTGTATAATGATCTCTTTGTTTTGCTCATTTTACTTTGCATCAGTTCCTGTATTTCCAGGTTTTTCTGAAATCAATCTTTTCATCATTTCTTATAGCACATATATTATAGTACAATCTGAGAAGTGTGAGGTACTAGCTCAGTTATTCTATTTTGCATTTCTCTAATCAAGAGTGACTTCAGAGCAGTTTTATGTAACTATTGATTTCTTCATCTGCAAAATGCCTGTCCTTTGAACATTTATCAATATGGGGAATGGTCTCTATTCTTATAAATGTGACTCAGTTCTCTACATATTAAAGAAATAAGGCCTTTCTCAGAGATACTTGCTGTAAAAAAAATTTCCTACCTTCCTTTTCTCTAATCTTGGTTGCATTGTTTTTATTTGTGCAAAACCTTTTCAGTTTAATATAATCAATTATCTATCTTATATTCTATAATGTGTTCCATCTCTTGTTTGATCACAAATTCTTCCCTTATCCAGAGATTTGTCATATGGACTATTTTATGCTCCTCTAATTTGCTAATGGTAGACCCTTTGTGTCTAAATCATATATGCATTTTGACTTTATCTTGGTACACAGTATGAGATGTTTGTCTTAATACCCAGTTACTGCCATACCTTTTTCCACTTTCCCCTGTAGATTTTGTCAAATAGTTTTTTCTTATCCCAAAAGCTTGGATCTTTTGGTATCGAACACTAAATAACTATGGTCATTTGTTGCTGTGTTTTGTATAGTTATCTATTCTACTAATCTACCATTCTCTCTCTTTAGCCAGTACCAGATTGCTTTGATGATTACAGCTTGGTAATATGTTTTAAGATCTGATACTACTAGGCCGTCTCCTTTTACATGTTTTTCATTGATTCCCTTGATATTCTTGATCTTTTGGGAATTTTACTATTATTTCTTCTAGCTCTATAAATAACTTTGGGACCATTCAATCGGTATGACACAGATTATTTGACATAGGATTATCATTTTTATTATTTTGGTTTAGCCAAACCATGAGCAATTAATAATTTTCTAATTGTTTAGATATGTCTTTAGTTGTGTGAAAAGTGTTTTGTAATTGTGTTCATATAATAACTTGTCTTGTCTTGGTGGGTAGACACCCAAATATTTTATATGATCTATGGTTAATTTAAATGGACTTTCTTTTTCTATCTCTTGTTGCTGGATTTTTCTCGTTATATAAAGAAATGCTGATGATTTGTGTGGGTTTCTTTTGTATCCTGAAACTTTGCTAAAGTTGTTAATTATTTCAACTAGTTTTTAAATTGAATTTGGGGTTCTCTAAATATATCATCATATCATCTGCAAAGATATAGTTTTGTTTTTTCATTGCTTATTTTAATTCTTTCAAGTCCTTTTTCTTCTCTTATTGCTATAGCTACCATTTCTAGTATAATACTGAATAATAGTGGTGATAATAGACATCCTTGCCTCACCACTGATCTTCTTGGGAAGGCATCTTGTTTACTTCCGTTACAGGTAATGCTTGCAGATAGTTTTATATAGACACTATCATTTTAAGGAAAGCTCCACTAATTCCTATGCTCTGTAGTGTGTGTGTGTGTGTGTTTTTTTAATAGGAATGCATGTTGTATTTCATCAAAAGAATTTGCTGCCTCTGTGGAGATAATCATATGATTTGTTTGGGTTTTATTATCGATGCAGTCAAAAATGCTAATGGTTTTCCTAATATTGAACCAGTTCTGTATTTCTGTTATAAATCTCTGGTCATAATGTATGATCTTTGTGATATAGTGCTATAATCTCCTTGCTGGTGTTTTATTTAAAATTTTGCATCAATATTCAATAGAAAAATTGGTCTGGAGTCTTCTTTCTCTAGTTTTGCTCTTCCTGGTTTATGTATCATTACCATCTATTTCTGTTGTAAAAAAAAGTTTGGTAGGATAATTTTTTCAGCTTTTTCCCCCAAATACTTTATATATCATTAGGATTCATTGTTTTTTAAATGTTTGGTAGAATTCACTTATGAATCTATCTGACCCTAGAGATTTTTTTCCTTAAGGATTATGTAAGTATTCTATTTCCCATTTTGGTAATCTAGGCAATTTATATTTTTGTAAATATTCACCCATCTCACTTAGTTTGTCATATTTATTGATATTTAATAGGGTAAAAGAGTTTCTGATAATCACTTTAATTGCCTTTTCATTGGTGATGCCTTTACCTTTTTTTAATTTCTGATACTGGTAATATGGTTTTCTTCTTTCTCTTTAATCAAATTAACAAATGGTTTATCTCTGTTGTTTTGTCATAAAACCAGCTTTTAGTTTTATTTATTAATTCAACAGTTTTCTTACTTTCATTTTTATTAGTTTCACCTTTGATTTTCAATATTTCCAACTTGATGTTTAATTTTTTTTAAATTTTTTTTAAATTTGTTTTTTTTTTTAGTTGTATGCCCAATTTTGTCTTTATTTTTTCAGATTTGAATCCCCAAAGCCTACCAAAATGCCTGGAAAAAAGTAGGCACTTAATAGGTGCTTATTGATTGATTGGGTTTAATTTTTTCTGAAGACTGAAGGAAATTGCCCTTAGATCAATCAATATCCTAATCTTATTGTTGCTCCTCCTTTTTCAAAGAGGACTGATGATATGATGGCATGGCTTAACTAATGCAAGAGTTGATTTGAAGAAAGGCAGAGTTACACAAAGTCTTCAGTTTCCCTCTCTCTTCCAGAGTCATCAAAGTCCAGTGGTAAGAAAAAGTCAAGAAAATTGGTGATGGCCTGGGATACAATGGATGATCTGGACATCTCTGATGTCTGTCCGGGCTCTAAGTGATCCACAGTGCCTACACTTCCGCTATCTTCATTAAATTGTTCTTGTCTGCCCATTCCACCTCCTGAGGAAGTCTTCACATGTTTTGAGGTAGAAGACTTCCTGTTGAGATGGTTTTACCAGCGTGTGGCTCCTGGGCATGCTACAACTACTTGGAGCCACCTGGAGAACTAGACAACAGGTATATTCCAAAGGTGGATGGGTAGACATGAAAAGAGCTGACAGGCTATCATGCCAGAGATTCTAGCCTTACCTGAACACTCCATACACCCCCTCCAAGTCTTGTGCTGGATTGGGGAAAGGCATTGTTCTTATCTGGACAAAGGGCATTTTTTATTAAATTTCAGATTATCTGCCTTAATCCATTACTGTGAATTTTAGATTTACTCCAACCTGCTTAGTCTTTAGAATTTTAGCAACCAGGAATGCATACACCCCCACTTAAGGATTAAGTGTGGGGGAGGATGGTCTATGACCCACCTGCCTAGTGTAAACCTTAAAATTCCTTAGACTTATAAATGTTGGAAATTTCACCATTGGGAAATTTCATACTTGAAAAATTTCCTATTGATAGTGGGTCTTGTCTATTGGAATGTGAACCCCATTGGCATGGGAGGTTCCTCCTCCTCCCTTCTTAAGATTACTTTAGGACAGAAACCTTTTGCTGAACAATGGAAAGGACTTTGACCTATGCTTAAGCATAGAACAGGAATTTCTTTGAGTCATGATTGATTTTAGAATTGATACAATGGAGATACTTGGAATCAATCTCTACCCTACTCAGTCCTAACAGGATTGAGGAAGGGCTGCAGCATAGATCAAAATTTAATTATTCCAATCTCTACCCTACTCAGGTTAACAGGATTTAGGAAGGGCTGTAGCAAAGGATCAAAGATTTAATTATTTGAAAATATGACTTTCAACAGACATGTGCAAAGCCAGAGACCTCTGGGCAGTCCTGGGTTAAGCTAGAGCCTCCATTGGCACAGGGAAATTGATGGACAGTGATTGGTAGATATGAGAACTGAGGGGAGGGAACTTGGATGGTTTCCTTAAAGAGAGAGGGGTCTGAAGACTGAAGGTGGTGGTTGAGGATTTTGTCTGAGTGGTTGGAGTGTGCTCTGAGAAGCTTGCTCTGAAGGAAGCTGAAGGTGGGGGCCTCTGAGACTGTTTCTCCATTTTGGTCACGTGAGTAATAGGGACTGATCTCTTTTCTTTGCCCCAGCTATCTAAGGGCTTGGGCCTTTTGGCCCAGCCTAAACAGAAGGGGTATTTAAGCCCTATTCCCTTCTCTCCCTTTTCTCTTTCTCTATCTCTAATTCCTTTCTTCCTCCTGTTGTAATAAAACTCCATAAAAGGATTGACTGCTGACTTGAGTTTTCATTTAGGAATTACATAGCTGAATTCCTTGGCAACCTTAAATTAATATATATCAGTCTTTTAAAGTGATTTCAGTCTTTTAAAGTGATTTCCTTGTCACACTAGCAAGTGACAAATCAGAAACAACTGGCTGACCCCCTGAGCCATCCAAAACCAAGTTTAGGCCACCATTGGTACATGTAAGACAAAGGAAGTGATGTAAAGAACTGCCTTTATATTTCCCATCTCTTCCTGTGAGAGGGACTTGGCAGTGGAATTTGACTGTGAAGGAATTCAAGTGTGAGACCTCAGACTGCTTCCCTTAGACTGTCACATGGTAAGTGCAAGGATTACTCCCCTTTCTTTGGCTTTTCTGGAGGCACAAGCCTCTGGAGAGGCCCATCTCTTGGGACTCCCTATCCCTTGGCTTCCTGAAGGCACCAGACCCTGAGGAGGCCCCTCATCTTGGAGGAGGCCTCATGGCTGGAAGCCATGCTAAATTTAATCTGCCCCTCCCCCTCCCCTAGCTAGGGCCTTTGTACTCCTGCCTGGTATCTATCTCTTTTTCCTCTCTTCCTTCCTTCCTTCCTTCCTTCCTTCCTTCCTTCCTTCCTTCCTTCCTTCCTTCCTTCCTTCCTTCCTTCCTTCCTTTCTTTCTTTCTTTCTTAATATATTCACTCTGTTGTAAACAAACCACCATAAAATTTCATTCTGACTTGAGTATTTCATTGGAATTTAGAATTTTTAATCCCTGGCGACCAACTAAAATATATTCAGTCCAACCATAAGTTTTACCCCTAATAGTCTGGCTAATACACGAAGGCTGTGGTGACTGCCCTCAATTTCCTTGAAAAATGCTTTCCTCTTTCTCTCTTTACTACCTGCAATTTAAAAACAGTTGCCAGATTAGGTGAGTATAAAGCTTTTTTTTTTCTTTTCTCCTTAAATTGAATAGAACACAGCTGTTTTTGAAATTAAGCATTAGGGCCCTGAGATCTCAGCTGGGGAAGCTGTTTCCAAACCCCCTTGCCTTAGGGAACAAACAGCCCAATTAGCTGACCCTCAGGTTTTCACTTGGGCAGGGTTGGGGGGTTGGGGTTCACCATAGTACTAACTGGTTGGTTTGTTCTTAACTAGCTGTGAGGAAAACCCTAGGAAAAAAACTTAGAGGGGAAAGGAGCCCTCCTCTACCCCGCCTGAATTCCATCTCACAACCAAAAAACAAAATCTCTCACAACAAAAACGGCTAGACCACCAGAGTAAAGGTAGTGAGTCAGCTCAGCAAGTTTTTTCATTAGAAAGAGTGATTGTATTAAAGTTTTAGCCTTGTCCTGCTCCTAGAAGTCTACTTTCCTTTTTCAAGCCTCTCAGTTTTTAAAATTTAAGTGGGCTTTGCTCAAAGAGGGAAAAACATTATTCTGGCTGTTTTAGCCTGAAGGGGAAGGAGAGACTGGCTTGTGGTCCCTCCCAAACTTAAAAAAAAAAACTCAGCCTCAGGCAAAAGGCTTTGTTTTCTGTCTGCCCTTTCACCTAGAAGAGTTAATTGAATTAAAAGGTTTTAAAAATGGACTACACCCTGACTTTAACCCCTAGCCAGTAGTGCAATTTACTGACTAAAACCAGAATTATAAAAAATTTTAAAAAATAAAATATACATATATAAGAGATAAATAAAAATGAATGCTATGTTATATTACATTTTTCTGGCTTTTGAACAATTAGGAACCTTAAAGATTTCAGAATGCCTCCCATTCCTTATGTTCTTAGGTAATTTTTATTTTTCTATTCCTAAATATTGTGACAAGAAATGCTACCATGTGAAAATTTAAAGCTGAAATGCAGGCAGACACACAAAACCAACCGGATAATTTTAAATACTTCTTACATGGTCAAATGGCAAATACTGACCCCATGCAAAACATGTCTGATTTTTACAAGCCTATTCCTGTACCTCTAAATGGGGAAAATCCTCCCCCTGAAATAGAGATGGAAGACCCTTCCCCTATAGCTCAGCTGCAGAACTACCTCTCTTGTGCTCTGCAACTCTTGGCTGACCTTACTTCCCAAGATCCTTCTCCTGAAATCCCAGTTTCTCCTTCTCCCACCCCAAAACCAAATTCCAGCCCCAAGGAAATCTCATCCTTCTAACAAAACTGTTTCTATCCAAACTGACTCACCCTTACCCAATTCAAATAGAGGTCTTTTTCCCCTAAGAGAAGTACCCGAAATAGGATGCAATGGGAATGTGGTAACCCTATGGCACCATATACCTTTTACTCCCCAAGACATAAATGAATTCACACGAAATGTTCCTACATATGAACAAGATCCCTTTGTGATAACAAAAAAAAATGGCATATTTTTTCAGTATAATCCATCTTACAAAGACATTGAAAATCTACTCCAGGCTTTCTTAACAGAACATGAGAAAAATAATATAATTTCTCATGTCAAGAAATTCCAGGGGTGTAATGCAGCACGCTGGCCATTGCAAGATCCTGAATGGGACTATAACAACTCTGAAGATTATTTATTACTATATCATTGTAGGGAGTCCATTCTAACTGCTATGAGAATGTGCTCTGAAAGCACAGATAAATGGACAGAATTTGAAAAACTTAAGCAAAATGATTACGAGACACCCTCCAGATTCATGGATAGGCTCATTGAGTTTGAGGGTCAATACCTAGATTTTGACCTTTCTAAAGAAAATTACATAATACAAATTAGAAGACACTTTGTCAATAACTCTTGCAAAGTGATCAGGGATTATTTTAAACTCACTGCCCACGGTGGCCTGAAATGGATCTTGACAAATTGAGGGAAAGTGCTGTTTATTTTTCAAAAGGAAACAAAGAAAAAGAAGAGACTAATGATTTCATGGAGACAATTAGGAAAAAATTGAAATATTTAAGAGATAAGATTGATAAACAGGAAAAAGGGCATGATACTCAACCAATGGCACTTGCCCCTCTCCAAGAATCTAACTATCGATCCATTACCTGCCAATTCTGTGAGAAGAAGGGCCACAAAATGATGGAGTATAGAAATTTATTCAAGGAAATAAGAAATAATATGCAGTTTAATTACAACTATAGAAATGACTATAATGATCATAGAAATCACAACTTTAGGAACAAAAATTCTAGAAATAGAAATTGGGAAAATGATAACTCAAACCAACTAACTAACTCCGCAACAATATAACTTAAGTGGAGCTCATCTGAAAAATACTCAGGATGCTACTGCACCTCCAAGTGGAGCAGAAGGTGGTACCTCTTAAACTCTGTTGCTTTTGTTAATGTTAACCCTTTTCAGTTTTATCTCTCTGCAACATAGTAGCAAAGAAGGAAGGAAAGAAGATAGAAGAAAAAATATATTTTTGAATACAGTACCCCTGTGATTATGAAATATACATATTTTTAACATTTTTGTTTTTCTTCTCTATTGATGGATCTGTGCTATTTTGTTGCACTTTATTTGTGCCATACAATATTTTTTTCTCTCATTTTTTACATTTGAAGCACATGTAATTGTTTTGAGAAGATTTTTTTAACTATTTTTTATTTTTGCAGTAGCATAAGCTAAGATGTCCATTTGCTTAGCATATAAAATGCATACCCAAAAGCTTTAGACTATGGAAACCTATCATTTATTGATAAATGTTATGAGACTGTGATTAATTATTGTGTCTGAGTTGTGAAGACTGGATTTAGCTCTCCTTGATTGTAACAATGAAGATACTTAGCTCTTCCTTGATTGTGAAGATTAAATTGTAATCCCTTGATTGTAACAATGAAGGTACTTAGCTCTTCCTTTATTGGGAAGATTGAATTGTAATCCCCAGTCTATTTTTAGATTTTAATCCCCAAAAGTGTTAAATCAGTATTTAAAGTAGATCTACCCATTTTAACTACAAAAAGGTGCAAACTAACTACTAAAGTTATGAACTAACTACTAAAGGGGCAAACTAATTACAAAAGGTGTGATCTAACAAAAAGGGATAATCTAACCAAAAAAGGTATGACACCCATTTCATACATTGTGTGGGCAGTCCTGGAGAGGAGAGTCTGCTGTGATTGGTAGATGTGAAATTTAGGGGAGGTGACACAATAGAAAAAGATCTTTAAATAGAGGAAACAGAGGCACACAAAGAGCATATAGATCTTCAGTCACTTGGAGTTGGACTGGAAGACAGACACTCAGTCTTAGAGTGAAGACACTTGGCTGTGGAACGGGACCCCTGGAGGAGCTTGTGTAGGAGACCTCAGACTGCTTTTCCTTTTAGACAATCACCATGGTGAGTGTAAAGGCTGACTTAGTTCCTTGCCCTTTCTGGAGGTGTGAACCTCCAAGAGAGGCCCATTATCTTGAGACTCCTTTTCCCTGATTAGGGCCTTAGAATTTCTACCTGGCTCAGATGAAGCCAGAGTTTTCTCTCTCTCTCTCTTTCCTTAATATCTCCCATTTACTTTAGTAATTCATTTTGGGATTTAGAAATTAAATCCCTGGAGACCATCAATTTAATATTTCAGTCCAAACATAAACAATTTAACAGATTCCAGGTGAAGGGAACAAAAGAGTTACTATACAGTGCCAAGGAGCACAAGGTCAACAAGGACCAAATGAATCCAGGTGGGATTGATGAACTTCTAAGCCAATACAAAAGGACTCTAACCTAGAGTGAGACTTGAGGTTGTGATACTTGACATGTGTTAAGATGTAGTATCCTTGTATCAACACTCTTTGTGAAATACTCACAGTTAAGCACCAAAGTTTGGCTATCATCCTGGCTCCCCCTATCCCTGAGATTGATGAAAAATCAGACTAGGGAATGATACTTCCCTATCGCACAAAAATCTAGTCCTTTTTCTATCTTATAGTATAGCACCTTCCTGTAATCTTGGCTGCAAATGGGTAAGTGAAATATTACTGCATTTTGTTCTACAGACTTGTGGGATAAAACTTATTTTAATTGGACCTTACTATTACAAGGGCCTACTATAAATTTATTCTTATTTACTCAAAAATTTTATATACATAGATTTTTGATATTTTGATTCTGATTTTGAATTTGTTTCTTTCTCCCAAAAGTTTAACTTTCTTCCATTTTTTTCTTTATGTTTTGGGGGGTTTTTCTCTTCTTTTGATAATTGACTCATACACTCCATAACTCAACCATGTATCCTGAACTGAACTGGGTAATTCTCAACACCCTCTTCAGGAGGGATTTTATTTTCATAAAAATCCTAGATTAAAAAATTTTGTTCAAGAAAGATCTTCAAGGAAAGAAGCTTGCTAACTCCTAAAATCCAGAGAATGAACTGTTTGCAAAAAGATGCCTGAAAAACCTACACTACATCAAGAAGATCCAGGATGAACTTTGGGTGTGGTTGATCAAACTGAAGGTGGATTGAACATTTATTTTGAATGTACACTCTTATGCCAAAAGGGGACTACCCCCTAATTGGTTTTTGTAAATGCACCCAGCAAAACATTAGTTTTGCTGTCTCTCTCTTCTATTCCCCTCTTATCTTTTACTATGGTAGTTTCCTCTTAGAAGGTGAATTTTGTATGCACCTGTAGTTAGAAGATTTAGAGGTACAAGATGATTATGTTAAGTGATCAATTGGGGAGACTAGTCCCCCAATCATCATCAGGGGGGATTGTGAATTTTAGATTTACTCCACCCTGCTTAGTCTTTCGAATTTTAGCAACCAAGAATGTAAACACCCCCACTTAAGGATTAAGTGTGGGGAAGAATATGACCCACCTGTGCTAGCAAGTGACAAATTAGAAACAACTGGCTGACCCCCTGGGCCATCCAAAACCAAATTTAAGCCACCATTGGTACATGTAAGACAAAGGAAGTGATGTAAAGAATGGAAAGGGACTTGGCGATGGAACTTGACTGTGGAGGAGCTCAAGTGTGAGACTTCAGGCTGCTTCCCTTAGACTGTCATGTGGTGAGTACAAGTCTTACTCCCTTTCCTTGGCTTTCTGAAGGCACAAGCCTCTGAGGAGGCCCCTCATCTTGGAGGAGGCCTCGTGGCTGGAAGCCAGGCTAAATTTAATCTTCTGCCCCCCCCCCCTTGACTGGGGCCTCTGAATTCCTGCCTGGTATCTCTCCTCTTCTTCCTTAATATCTTCACTCTATTGTAAATAAACCACCATAAAATTCCATTCTGACTTGAGTATTTCATTGGGATTTAGAATTTTAAATCCCTAGAGACCAACTAAAATATATTCAGCCCAACCATAAGTTTTACCCCTAACATTACCTAATGAAAGGTTCTTTTGTCTTTTGTCTAAACCTATTCTATCTTCTACCCAGGAGCTTTTCCCAGGTGTGTATGTAGAAAAGGCTAGAGAAAAACATTATTTCTTACATTTCTAGAAAAAACAAAAAAAAAAGATTTTTAATATGCTTCTCTAATGAAGGTAAAAAGAACCTTCTAATCACTCTCCTGAACGAAATCCTCAGAACTTCCAAAAATGTCATAGACAGAATCCAGAGCTTCCAGATGAAAGAAAAAAATATGTACTCTAAGCAGTCAGAAAGTTAAAATATCAAGAATCCATAACTAGAATCATATAAGACGTAATGGGAGATATTCTCCTAAAGGGAGAATATCTTGGCCCATAACATTCCCAAGAGTCAAAAGATAAAAGGCTTAAAACCAAGAATAACTTGCCTTCTAATACTAAATAAAATCTTAAAAGGAGAAAGGGGAATAAGGATATTTAACAGACTAGAGGATTTTTCAAGCATTCTTGACATAAACCAGAACTAAAAAAAAAATTTTTTTTTTAAATGCAAACATAGAAGTTGTCAACATGGAATCTAGGAACCCCAAACTTGTAGCCTAGTGGGATCTAGTGAACCCCAAATTTTAGGACTAGCTTATAGGTTGGAGACCCCAAAGTTTGTACTTGTTCCCTTTTCCCATGGGAATCTACCCTGAAGGAAATCTCAGGCTAGCAATTTCAGACTGAGTGGGAGACCCTCAGGGGAATGACAATCCTAGTAGGGTGAGACTAAGCATATGCTATGGATGCTCTTTGTTTTAGGTAGTCTCCCCTATTGTATCAGACCCTTTCCCAAGAAGATCCACACCTGGGCAAGAACCATCCTTTAGTATCCACTGTGAGCAGCCCCTTCTCTTACACCCTAGCCTCTAGCTCTGATTCCTTTCCCAACCTTGATCGTATACTGTCAAAGCAGTTTGAACACTGCCATTTTCCTTGTAGATATAGCAATGTCAATCATCTTTCCCTGCCCCTGGATTCCCCAAATGGTATAGAGGTTCCACAAATCCTTTCGTCTAGCGCAATGGCACTCCCAGGGGTCAGTGACCAGAGGGGCCAGAGTTCAATCCCCAGACTCTGTGCAGTCGTGTGTGGCACGCAGCAATGTTTTCAAGGCCTCCTAGTGCTGAACCCCTTTTTTTGCACTAGATTAAAGAGCGATTTTGACTATTTAATAGTTCTGTGTTTTTTCCCATTCAACAAAGTCAATAAAAGCTTATAAAGGTAAACATATTTGAACTTTTAGAAGAGGCTAACTGATGCTTTAAGTGCTTAAAATCAATCAAATGGAGGGAGAAGGGAAGAGAACTGCCCTTTCAGAATCCTAGTATCTTCAAGGGTTAAAGGTTGAATTCAAGAAGAAAGAGGAAAGTGGTTTTGATGTTCTTTGATGATGCTCCCTCAAGGGAGACCCAAAGGAATAAAGTAGCAACCAATATGGAAGGAGGAAGGGAGGAACTTACTATTTCTTATTATAATTGGGAAGAACAACCTTGTATCATGAAACCCTCCAGTACACCTGGATCAGCATATATAGGATTAGTAGTGTCAACATGGAGATCTAAAGTCCCCAGTTTATTTAGTTTGAGGGTAGAAACCTCAGGTTTTGAGGGATCTTCAGCTTGCGAGACTGATGTGCTACCACTGCGCCAAAGCTGAAGTGGATGTCTAATGTCTGGTGAAGTGGGACCTTCCCTCAGGGGGAAACTCTCCTGTGACGAGGTCAAAACCTGGGGTTTCTACCCTCAAACTAAATAAACTGGGGACTTCTAGATCTCCATGTTAACAGTAGGTTTGTCCCAGACTGAACAATAAAACCCTCAAGGACTCATTGATCACCCTAGACAGATTAAGCAGATATAATCCAATCTTAAATTCCCTTGTTATCTTCTTAGTTTCTTTTATTTTATGTAGGAGGCTCCCTGGTATTCTGGCCTCTAGCCACAGCCTCTTTTCCTACCCTCTACAGAAGGAAATCAGTTGTCTTTCCTTTAGTGTATTCCCTAAAATACTTCTATGACCCCAAGTTCTTTAGCTGGACCAAAATCCCCACATTGGTGTCTTTCCTAGAGTCAGCGTGCCCAGAGTCCCTGAGCTTGGCCCTGTGGTGTGTGTGTCTGTGTGTGTGGGGGGGGGGGAGACTCTGAGTGGTGGCTATATGAGTATTGGTCTCCCTTGTCCTAATTAAAGATGTGTTGTTTTGAAACTGCTTTGGGGGTTCTGTGTTTTTTCAGGTTGACAGAGGATATCACTTCAGTCTCACTCTTATCTGAACCAAGAAAAGGAGGATTTAATACATATTCCACACCCAAGAGTTTGGTGTATTATACATTAATTTATCAGGGAAGCAAACTGGGACAAGAAAAACTGAAAGAAAGGCTTGAGAGTTGGGAAAAGAATAGCCATAAATTGAAGGGGGAAAAAAAACCCTTCAATTTTAGCAGATGGATCATAAAATGGAAACCAAGAGGAAAGAAAGCAGAAGAACCAGCAGCTGGGGACTGGGCAAGGGAAAGTGAAAGGCAACCGAATGAAAAGAGATCATTAATGATTATCATAGTCCTTTTTTACCATCTTCTTCTTTGTAGAGGGAAAGGCAAAAAAAGAGGAAAAAATAGAAGGGGACATAATAGGAGGGAAATACAGAATTAATCATTATAACAGTAAACACAAATGAGATAAACTTACCCATAAAAAGGAAGAGGGCCACAAGCTACATTAGAAAGCAGAATCCAAAAATGAGCTGTTTTCAAGAGACACACTTAAGCCATAAACATTCATAGGAAATTAAAATTAAGTGTCAAAATAGGACTTATGTTTCAGGGGAACTGGGGGATGGAGGGGAGCAAAAGTAGTGAAGTCATTATTTTTAGAATCTCCAGATTGACTCTTTCCCTGGAGTGCTAAAACAAAGAATACAAAAGACAAGCAATGACTAAGTTGATTATAAATTGGTCTTGCGTCTTTCTCAGGTCTTAATTTCTTTTGCAGAAGAATTGAAGTTGAAGTTGACAATCTAACCTCAGGAACCAAACCCCTAAATTCTGGTTATGGCATCTTTCCCAAGCTACTATGTGATTTAACATAACCTGACTGACTGCTACTCCCCTCCTTTTTTCTAAAATCTATTTAAGAATCCCCTTTTCTATGTTTTGGTGGAAATCTCAGTGGCGTGGCTTCCCAGATTAAAATCCTAATCATTGGGCTCTGTGTGTTTCCCAAGACTATAATTTCCTTACCCCAATAAAAGACCAGTTATTATTACTATTTTAGGAGTTCTTCACTTTTCAGGTTTCAGGCATATTTTGAGATCCCAATGAAAACTTCAAAGTCTGCTGCCTACTGAACTGACCCCCAGATGTGTGGCCTGCAAGAACCTGCATTCCAATCTGGATCCAATCAGCAGCTTGGCTTGGATAAGTGAGGTCTCCAATTCTGAACTTACTTATTTGGCTGGAGTTCTCTGACTAAGCTAACTAACTATGACCCTCAGTAGTTGGTTAGATTTATTCCCCAAAAGCTGTCTCTAAAAACCATGATGAATGAACTCCAACAGCTAAGTTCACCCCAGGGGGTCTGACCCCTGAGATAAAATCTCAAAGATAATCTGATGGGATTTTTTAGATAAAACCTTCTGAAAAGCACAGCAAGTATGGTCAGATCTTTTTCTAGATCTTTCCAAATCAAAAAGAACTTCAAAAGATGAATTGGGGGTAAACTCCTCCACAGTAGGTAGATGAGCTATGACAAACCCACCTTTCCTCCACCATTCCTGGACAGGAAGCTCTTAACCTCTAACAGGAAGTCACTACTCTCTAGCAGTCGTCACTTTCAAACTGTTCCTCCTCTGCCTTCTGCCGGCTAAAATCCTTTCCCTTGAGTTCCTAGTATGTGCCTTAAAGACAGCCTTCCATCTCTTAAATCTTATCCTATCTCTATCCTTTTCCCATTACAACATCCAGTCTTAGACATGGACAAGTTGTGTGATTTTGGACAAATCACTTCTTCTCACCTCATTTTTCTACTGCAAAAAGAGGGTCATAGGAGCACCCATCATCTCCTAAGTAGTAGTAAGGATCAAATGAAATACTCTGTAAATTACATTTTAAACTGCAAAGAGCAATATAAAAGCTAATGATTTTGGTGGGGCAGAGGAGAGATAATACCCAGTACCCAGCATAGTCAATGCCAACATATATATATATTTAATAAGCACTTGTTTAAATGAAAAAAAGAAAAGAAAGATCATGTATAAAATGCACTTTGTTTAGTGTAAGAATCAGAAGGACCAAACAGATTTTAACTTGAGAGCATGGACTGCATCTTGTACTGCCACAATTACTCTTTTCCATTTTGTCTTTTTCCTGTTGTTCCTCCATAAGAAACTAGACTATGTAAAACATCTATTGTTCCATATGTATAAGTGATTATAATTAGCATTTTTCAATTTTAAGAGAAATTAAATTACTTAATTTTGTATCTTGAATTGTATTTTGGCTAATTGTTTTTGTTATTATTAATTGCTCTTTCAAACAATTAATTCTGGGGGCATAATAATTTGCTTTATTCTGTATTTCAGGTTTTTGGACTAACTAGGAAATCCATTGACAGATATTTTTTTAGCTGATTGTTTTCTTGCAAAAGAAGTTAAGACGCATGTCTGATACTTGTACCCAACTTCTTTAGCAACATAAATGTTAGCCATTATCATTTTAAGTGCTCTGTTTTAGATGGGATCTTGAACTTTACCTTGATCATTAAGTATTGGTTCCAAGGCAGAAGAGGGGTAAAGGGATAGGCAACAGAATAAAGTGACTTGCCCAGGGTCACACAACTAGGAAATGTCTGAGAACAAATTTGAACCCAGGACCTCCTGCCTCTAAACCTGGCTCACAATCTACTTAGCCACCTAGCTTCCTCCTATTTCCACATTTAAAAAAACCGAAATTATAATTAAGAACCTCAAGTTTCATGCATAAAGAAGAGAATTAAAACTTACCTCAGTGTATTCATCAAAAGTGTGATTCTCTGACTGAAATTTTTCTATTTGCGCTTTTGCAGTCCCATCAATAAGCCAACTATATTTTTGGACTGAAAAATAATAATTAAATTAAAATTACACCCAAGTTTTAAAATATCAGTGAATTTACTCTTGAGAGTGCTGATTAGAGAATGAGTACTCTGCCTCCTTGAATAATCTGGTTCATTTAGCCTTTTCAAAGAGGTCATCCATGGACAACCAGTTTTCAAAGAATTAGACTATCATCAAAAACTCAACCATAAGGCTCTCAGTCACCCTGCAGTGTCCAAGGGCCATCCCTGTGTCCAAGAAATGTCGGATCTTATGGAGGAATAGTGTCTGGGGGAGGAGTTCTTTCCAGGGCTAGTCCTCATGTGAAGACATGGATTCCAACTCCACTCTTCAGGAGAGTGATCCCGAGAGGCAGAGTTTTCAGCCCCTGCATCTTCCTTGGGAGAAGCACTGTGCAGTGTAGACTCCACGGGGCTGAGGACTCAAGAACCCAATATCTGCCCCTGTGGGACCTCAGACAAGTCCCTTCAATTCTGGGACCAGACTCGAAGGTCTCTCACCCCTCCCAGCCCCATCACTGAGGGACCCACAGCTCCTTCTGTGCAGCAGGAGGCTCAAAATTCCAGACTAGAGTCTGGTTATTTTTGCTGTTGATGTTTTAAAGTGGCGACCACGTACCGTATTCATCATAGTGCTCTTTAGGTCCTTGTAAGTTCAGGTTCACCGCATCCCCCAGAGCATTCACAGCCCAGTCCACCAAGTGGTCAGGAAGTTCATTGCTAAGATTCTGGGTGGTAGGGGCGCCAGACAGCCAGGAGTGGACAGTCTGGACATTCTGAGAAAAGCAAAGGAACAGCCAGGGTATCGGTGGTGCAGCCCAAGGACAATCCATACATGTTTGGGGAAAGGGAGGAGAAGACCCGTGAACCAACAGGGGACCCCTTCTTGGAGAACCGAATCCTCTTGGAGAATGGCTGGGAAGCCCAAGAAGTGACTCTACCTCTCACATGTACGCTTGTGTATCTAGACACATATGTGTGCACAAAGGTGTACACACATGTATATGTCATTTCTACTATAACACTTGTTTTTAAAATATGAATATCATGTTCCAACATGGCTGATACAACAGGGAACAATCTAAGCATTCCCAAATTTTGTGTTTGCTTAGAGATAATTTCATCCACAAGAAAGAAATGTGGAGAAAACACAAAAAAACTGTCCCATTTCTCAATGACTCACAAAGCCCACTTCCACAGGCAAACAGTGGGTCTATTTTAAGGAAAAGCATGGCATGCCCAGAATTAACTCAATCCTTACAACATCTCAGTGTCATTATCCCCATTTTACAAAGGAGGATACTGAGACACAAAGATTAAATGACTTGCCCAGAGTCACATAGCTACTGTCTGAGGTAGAATTCAAACTCACGTCTTCTGAAGCCTAAATCCCATATTCTACCTTCTCTACCACCTAAATGCCTCCTTCAAACATATAAATGTTCATATCTATGGACATTTATGTATGGATCCACTTATAGACATACATTCATAGATATATAAATAGAATACATAATATTGCTGCTTCAGGTATGTCTGTAGGCAGGTGTATATTTCCTAGACTATTTTTCTCATTCTTTTAAGACTTTTAACTACAAGAAAAATGATGACACTTTTTGAATGGCTTCAAGTTTTGCTGCTATACAGAAAATTAGATTGTATTCTGCAAAGCTGATGGAGCCACAATAATAATTAAAATCCCCTTTTGGAAGGGGATGGCGGTATTTTTAAATGTTTATCCCAACTCCTTCCTCAAAGTTCGACTCTAATGTCTCATTGTAAAGAGGAGGTGAATAAGATCTTGAAGGTGAGGCTAGTAGGTTCTGGAATATCTAAGTTCCCTGAAGGCAGGGGCTATTTCTATCTTTCTCAGCACATTGTAAGCCCTTAATCCAACCATGTCAACTTCATAGGACTCCTCCCCTCCTGGAAAGGCTCTAATTAACAGATCAGGTCTACCCTCAAAGGTGCAGCTCATATCCACTAAGCTAGTCATCTGGGGATAAATGATTGACCCATTAGAGAATGCAAGTCAGGAAACATCCTAATTAAAATTATTCTAGAATAAAAAAGAATGACATTACCAGACTATAACTCAAGAGCTAATATTAAAAATTGCCCAAACTAAATTATTTCTCTCTGAAAAAATATAATTTCAGCTCCAAGGTGGTCTTACCTGCAGAGTTTCTCCGATTCGATCCACCACACCACCCACAATGTCTTGCATGTCTTGAAAAGTGGGATAAAACTCCATTTTTTCATCATCAAATGTCAATTCCATCTTGAATATTGGCAGCCATTTTTTGTCTTCAGGATCAAAGAGAGACACAAATCCTTCCACCGTTCTCTTCAATAGATCTCTCAGCTGCACCATAGCACAAGAGGATCTTATTACTTTAATCAATGCAAACAATTGGTTTTTACACAATTTTTTATTTTATTTTTAAAATTTTAATGACAAATTTCCACATATGATTTCCAAAGTCATTTGATCTACATTTTCTTCCTCCCTTCTTTTCTCCTCTCCTTCCTGGAACTGACCAGCAATTCAATCTGGGTTGTACATTTACACAATTTTTTAAAATAAAATTTGATTATCTTATTTGGTTCTGATTTTGAGATGCTTTCAACCCATTAGTGCATCGTGTCCCCCCTCCCCCAATGACTATCTAGACTTTGTAGCTCCAGTGTTTTTCTTCTTTATTCATTAGCCTCTGAAGAAGTTGTGCCCCAACTGGCTACAGCAGTGTAATGAGGGGACCCTTCCCTAGCAGCTTCTTGTAGGAAAGGGAAACAAGGGCATACAGGGTTCTTCCAGAATGACTAGATCATCACCTCTCTTCTTCCTCTATAATTTAAATAAATTTTTTTTTAAATAATAATTTCCCTCTAAAGTGAAGGAGCAGGACGCTGCTCCCCATGTGCCACGGAGATGTCTCAGAGCTTATTTTCTCCTATGACTACGTTTATTTTCTGGGCCTTAAGGCGGGGGAAGCAAGGGTTGAGGAATGGAAATGAGCAATTTCCTCATCATCCATGGATGCTTCTGGGGCAGCTTTGGTTTGGCCACAAATGCCAGGCAAGTTTTGCTGATACTATTCCTAGCTAAAGGAGTCTGGCCTCCCAGGATTTGTGAGCAAGCCAAAGCCTGCCTAGAATGGCCTGTCCCCAGTAGGGACAATCTTTTACAGACTAAGACAAATCCAGGTTTCAAACACTCAAGCTTGTTAAATACTTGAGGTACTTTGGGGATTTTTTTTATAATAAAATGAAATGGAATGGTTTTGACTGCCCTCCACTTGCAAAGGAAGATGATATTTAGAAAAAATGGTGGCCTAAAGAAATTTGGGACAGCTAAATAATTCCCTCCCCATCCCTTCTAAATTCTAAAGCATTGGTTCTTAAGCTGAGGTCCATTGAGGTCCAGGTAAATTTTAAAGAGTCTCTCCATTTTAAAAATTTTTTTGTTTTTTAAATATTTTGACAAGAGCTGTTGTTCAGTCATTTCAATGGTATCTGACTTTCTGTGACCCCCATTGGGGTTTTCTTGACAAAGATATAGGAGTGGTTTTCCATTTCCTTCTCTAGTTCATTTTACAGGTGAAGAAACTGAGGCAAACAGGATTAAGTGACTTGCTCAAGGTTACACAGTTAGATTCTGAATCTAGATTTGAATTCAGTCTTCCTGACACCAGGTCTGGCACTCTATCCACTGTGCTGCTTTGCTACCCTTGATAAGAATATTTCTCCATCATTTGTTTCCTTTCTAATGCCAGCTATTTTCTTTAAGACATCATTCTGAGAAAGGATCCATAAGATTCCGCAGACTGGCACAGTGGTCCATGGAAAGGTAGGGGAAAAGGTTAAGAATTCCTAATTCATGCTTACCAGTGCCAGGAAGGGGGAGGGAAGAAAGGAGGGAGACAATTTGGATTATATAACTTCACAAAACTCATGTGGAAATTTATTAAAATTTTTAAATTAAAAAAAAAAGAATTCTTCATTCACTCCAGCCAAACTGGACTAGTTTTCATCCCCCAATATGCCATCTCCCACTATCAACTTCCTACCTCCTTGCCTAAGAAATTCCAACATTTTAAGATGCAACTCTTCTGCCAGGCAGCCTTCCTTAACTGCCCCCTTGTTTTCACAGCACTGGATTTTACAGCTCCCTAAAATGCTTGTCTAAAATACTGAGTATCCTTGCATGCGCTGCATCCCAGGCTGCACCATCCATGAAGGCAGAAGCTATGCATACTCTAAACATTGCCCCTTTCCCCACCTCCCCCAATGCCTAGAACCCTCCCTCCGCATGGGAGAGCCCCCAAATAAAAGTAAGTGGAATGAAGGAAAAATAAAGGATCTCTCTCAGGCCTAATGATGTTATCTCACATTTCTCTAGGGCTTCAAGGGTGGCAAAGCCCTTTCATCCTGAGAAGCCAGGAAGCTGGCACAAGATGGGGAGACTGAGGACTCAGAGGGAGGGGTCCCAGACTAATCAGGGTCAGAGGCAGACACCAAAGATGGGTCTGTCTCCAGGCTCCCGGTTCAGCGGCATTTAGTTCTACTCTGGCAAAGAACGAGATCGCCTCACCTGATTCGACATTAGGGTGGACACGCAGTTATAGAAGGATTCCAGTTTTTCTGGTTTAATGTCTTCGAGCACTTCCTTCTTGGTGAAGATATTAATCACTGTCGGATACCAGGTATTCATTAATTTCTCCTCCGTTTTTCTGGCACCGATAGACACGTCATTTCTCAATGATTCGCAGTCCATGGGACCTTTAGCTCTATTGCCAGGAGGATAGAAAACAAGCACCCTCAGCAAACTCACGATAAGATGCAGCCAATAAAGGAGCTTTGAAAAAGAGTTTAATTCCCCAACTGAAGCAACTGAAATCAAAAGAAAAATCCTATAGGCTCAAGTTCCATAAAAGGGGATCCCAATCAAATAATGAAAAGCTCAAGAGGAATAAAACAAGGCATGAATGAAGACACATTTATTAAATGTTTTATTATTTGCAAAGCCCTGGAGAAATGACTACTGAGAGGTCTTCTGCAAGGCCAATGGAAAGGCCCTCGGGCCCAAAGAGGCAGAGACGGGAGGGGGGATGACAAAACCCAGGAGTGCTTAGCACGCAGGAGGGCATCTGCCCTGGACGGGGTCAGCACACTGAAGGGGGAGGAGGCCAAGGGCCCGGGCACAGCAGGGATTTGGGCTTCCCGATTCAGCAGCTCTGGGCATAGGGAATAGACAAAAGGAGATGCTAATCTTCTAATGTTCATTAGAAGGGTCTCTCACAGGACTAGAGCTATCTCGAAGCTAGCTGGTCCATCCCTCTCATTTTCAGAGAAGGAATCCCAGGTCCAGGGAAATAAGCAATGATTTGCCTAGATAAGTAATAAGACTCAAAGGAAGGATTTGAACTCAGGTCCTCTGGCTAGTGGCCTTAGATCCCCACCCTACTTGGTTTTTCTATAGTATCTGATATTGCTGACCACGTCCTTCTCCCAGATGTTTTCTCCTCCTATGATGGCACCTCTGGGCCCTCCCACACCAGTCTGACCACTCCTCAGTCTTCTCTTGCATCACCATCATTCCTCCCATTAAAATAGAAATTCTTAAGGGTGGGGACTGGCTTATTTTTGTCTCTGAATCCCCAGGGCTTAGCAAGGTGTTCAGCACCCAGTGTCTATTTACTGGATCAAATTAAAGACTAGCTTCTACCTGAACCCTGTTAAGTCCAGTAAAAGGATGTTGGCAAACGTGGAGTAGCCCAAATCCAGCAATGTCCTCAGGGTGGGGTGAAGAATGTGCAAATTTTCAGCGATCTGGTTTCTGGCTTGGATATAACTGTCGTGCCATGGCTGGGAATAATCCAGGCCCCTGGAGGAATAAAAAGGGAAGTTGCTGGTCAGAAAAAGAACAAGCCAAATGTCTAAATCAGAAAGTAGAAAGGTTTGGGGGGAGGGCTGGTTTATGACATGATGCTTTCTCAAGTTTATTCCACCAAAAACAAAAGGGAAAAAAAACTGACCTATTTGAAAGGGCTCAGGAGTGAGGAAACCCCTGCTTAGAGGGAAATAGAGCATGTTTCTAACTGGGACCATCATGGCCCCTAAGCATCCCTGGGCCTTGCCATCTGCCCTACAACTGTCTTCCTATAAGTGTCATCTCCTCTAATAAGAATGCAAGTCCCTGACAGCAGGGACCATCTCATTTTTCTCTTAGCACAGTGCTTAGCAAAGAGAAGGGCCTACTAAATGCTTGCTTCCTTCCTTCCTTCCTTCCTTCCTCCCTTCCTTCCTTCCTTCCCCCCTTCCTTCCTTCTTTCCCTCCCTCCCTCTCTCTCTCCCTCCCTCCTTCCTTCCTTCCTTCCTTCTTTCCCTCCCTCCCTCCCTCACTCCCTCCCTCCTTCCTTCCTTCGTTCCTTCCTTCCTTCTTTCCCTCCCTCCCTCCCTCCCTCTCTCTCTCCCTCCCTCTCTCTCTCTCTCCCTCCCTCCTTCCTTCCTTCCTTCCTTCCTTCCTTCTTTCTTTCCCTCCCTCCCTCCCTCTCTCCCTCCTTCCTTCCTTCCTTCTTTCCTTCCCTCCTTTCCTTCTTATCTCCCTCCCTCCTTCCTTTTTTCCTTCCTTCCATCATTCTCAGGAGACTGTTCTGTCTTAAGTTATCCTTGGTATCAGAGCTCATGAACAACTCCATTCTATGGCAGCTTTTATCATTATCTGTCTGTGCTTGCCCAGAAGAGGATCCCCCTCTCTCCTTCCATTCCTGCTATGGGACCAATCAGAAGCCCATGCTCTGGACCCCTTCCACCTTTTCTAAGATCTGGAAACTTGGGGAGACTCCAGAATGTTCTTTGCTAGAGATGAGCCTTGAAGGGAGACAGGGATTCCCAAAGGCAAAGGCGAGAAGCAGACCACGCATGGACAACACATGCACAGACCGGTCCATTGGGCCAGCTTGTCTGAACCAGACGGGGCATGAGAGAGGCCGCCATGCCATCGGTCAGAGCGCCAGGCAGTGAAGGGCTCTCACTGCTGAAGACAGGAGTTTGTATCTTATCCTGGAGCTCAAAGGAAGCTGCTAAAGTTTCCTGAGCTCAAGTTTCATGGCCAGACCTGGACCATAAATAAAAGATGGACCCAAGGCGGGAGATTCGAGATGCAGGAAGCTCTGTGGCTCAATGGATGGAAGGCTGGGCCCGGAGTCCTAAGAACCAGACCCTCACTGGCTGAGTGACTGAATCCAAGACTCCTCGGTCTCCCAGTCCCCAGGCTCCCATCCTCTGATCTTAGGTGCAGTGAGAACAATTAGACGGCTCTTGCCAGAAGAGGGCCTCGCCCTCTACCCAGTGAGCCACTCAGCTGCCCCTGCATCACTCTCTCTTAATGCAACCCAATTTTGCACTGGCTTTTGGGGCTGCCACCTCACATGCATGCCTCCTGTTGAGCTTGGGGGTCCCTAAAAACCCCAGATCCTTTCCTGCTGGACTGCTTGCTACCTTATTAACCAAGCTATTTTGAGACCCGATTAGTACAAAGCATGCAATGAACAGATCTTTAGGCAGCCCAGAAGACCCAAGGTTGCACGCAAGGTCCTGTGCAGAGACCCTGGGAAGGTCGCCTCTGTCCTCATTCAGAAACATCTGGGCTCCTCACCGGGGCTTGGACCAGAGGAATCAGCAGTGAAGATGGCTGAGAAGCGTCTACTCACTCGGGTGACACGGGTAACGGTCCTCCCTCATCTTCCAGCCATGACACGGGGGGTCTCACGAGAACGCTTCGGACTAGAAGGCACACATGCAAACAGCGCTAACATTCGTATTCACAGAGAACCCTCAGCACACACACATTGCAAAATTCCTAAAATTCTTAGCAGGCCGGAAGGGAACACCTGCTGACTGTGGCACAAATACCGGGAGACAAATCCCTCTGATGGCCCAAAAGCTGCTCTGTGGGACCTGGGAAGGGAACATACTGCTCCCCCTTTAGGTTACCCATTGGGTAATACTTTAGCCTTAAAAATCTTTGGTTACCCCCCAAAGAGGGAGACCCTCTCATGAGCCTTTCTTTACATGCCTCCTAAAACAAAGACCTGCACTAAATCCTTCCTCCTCATTCCCTTACAAAAGTCCTAACCACTGCCTTTGGCCACTCTGGGCCAAGCCGTAGGGAGGAATCCTGCTCTCCGTACCTGAACAAGGGCAAGGGGCATTTCCCCAAGCCTGGAGAGCATCAGGAGAATGATCAGGCCGGATGAGAGGGTCTTACATTGTTTGGGGTATGGACTCCTTTGTCAGTCTGGTGACATCTATGGGCTCCTCCTCTGAATAATGTTAGAGACGCATAAAAGAAACCAATTTTATTTCTATCCCTAGCTATTGACTTGCCCAAGGTCTCGGCAAATAGGGGCCAGAAGTTAAATCTGAACCTCAGTCTTCCTGACACCAAGCGGAGGAGGTGGGCACGATTAGGCCCACCGCATCAGGATGGAAAGTGACCTGGGCCAGTTTGGAGAGAGCAGCAAAATGGTAGGGCAACAGAGTAGAACATAGCTAGGTTGCAGATGGATAATTAATAAATATCAGAGGCAAGATTTGAACCAGTAGCTTTTTAAGTTTGAAACCAGGACTTTATTATACTTTTGATGAGTACAAAAGAGAAAATACTTTCCCAAGACTTTAAGTTTCAAAAAAGTCATTGATCGGGACACATGAAGGGAGTTTCCATGCTAGAAGTTCTCCCTACAGCTTTGAAATCATGGATCCAGACAAAACCCCCACCACTCTACCCGACTCAACACCCCCCCCCAAAAAAAAACAACAAACTTTATTTGCTATAAAAGCAATTTTTAAAAAATTCTTCCTTTGGTGAAAATCAATCTATTTGTGGCCATGAGCTAATTAGCTCTCAACTTTTTCTATTTCCCCAGTTGTCCCAAAGGGATCAATTCTAGGCAAACTTCCCCAAGGGGAGGGGGTGCATCCAGATTTGAAGTGCTGAGGCCAGCCCTCTACACCAGCTCGTGCTTTCTCAGATTCCCCGCCTTGGACAGAGTACATTCTTGCTACCAAATGGTTGAAGCCCTTCCTGGGCCATGCAAGAATCCTCAAGGAACAGAGGCTTAGAATAGAGGCCCACAAGGGACCAGGACCACCTAAAAGATGAACAGAGAAGGGGGGGGGGGAAGAGCCCCGATGGCCACAGCCAAGCTTCTGCAAGATGCTTTGAGACTTCCCGGAGACGCACTCCAGTATAATTTACGCACTGATTGGGCCAGTCTACCCAGCGTGTGCCTACCCAGGAGGAAGTCTCCTGCTGACTTTGGCATGGACCCCTGCCCTCTGGGATGGAGGCTGGGAAGTCCTCCTTGGTGCCCAGAACCAGCTGAGGCTCTCCACCCCCATACTTACTACGGGTCCATATTGAGACCAATTAACAGAATTAGTTCAGGCATTTAAGAGAAATGTCTCTCCACCTCTGCTCCATCTCACCCCAAGTGACCAAGATTTACTAATGTAGGATAAAAGGACAGAAGGCCAGACTTGGGGGAAGGAAAACCAGCGTGTGGATCATGCCTCAGATACTTATTAGCTGTATGACCCTGGGCAAGTCACTTAACCTCTGTTTGCCTCTGTTTCCTCATCTGTAAAATGGGAATAATCATAGTATCTACCACCCAGGGTTATGGTGAGGACAAAATGAGATAAATGTTTATAAAGGGCTTGGCACATAGTAGGTGTTCTATAAATGCTAGCTATTCATATTCGTATTAGTATTATTCATTGGTCCGAGACATAAGAAAAAAATAATAAAGGAAGCTAACATTGGTCAAAGGCAACTTACCCATGTATCTCTTCATACTCTTTACAAAATCACTCGTTACCTCTTCTATAAGGTCCTCAACCAGCGCTTCACTGGCTCTGCCCTTCATTAATGCCTCAGGCACCAACTTCAGCATGTTCTCCAGCCACTCCTTCTGAATGGGGACTATAGGGTTACTTTCTACACATTTTTTCATATAAACATAGTTGTCCTGAAAAGACAGTGTTGGAATAAAAGTGAATGGCCCACAAGGCATGGGTTAACGCGACGGATCTCTCTGTGTCGTGCTTCCCAAACCCATCTTCCAAATTTCCCCGCTGCCATGGAGGACATCACCAAGTCCCCAGCCTGGGGCTCATCCTCAACTCCTCTTCCTTTCTCACCCCCACTGCCCATCAGGTGCAAGTTTGGGCCCTTCTACCTCCACAACATCAGTCCCTTCGGTCCCCCTTTCTCCACTCGCTGTGTCCACCCACTGTCCTGATTCTCCACGTCTCTCCTGAACATCATTGATGATGTCATTTTAGTCTTCTTTTGGTACAAAGGACAACAGCCAACCAACTAATCAACCAACCAAGTGGACTTCTGCAACAGCCTCCTAATAGGTCTCCCTCCATCCAGTCTCTCTCCAATCCATCAACTGCAGAGCCATGCAGCTAATCGTCCTAAAATTCATGTCTGGCCATGCTATTTCCTTACTCAAAAACCTTCACTGGCTCCCCCTGGTCGCTGTGATAAACCATGAGCTCCTGCGACTGATGCTTAAAGTCTTTACAATCTGGTTTCAGACGTCCTAGAAGGGTTTCTCATTACTCTCTCCCCTGAATGGGTCTAATTACTGCTCTTCAATCTCAACAATTTCAAAACAAGAATAACAAATCAATATATACTACTAAATTGCATATGTATAATAAAGAGTAATCATTATAATACATATTAGTTTAAAATAATGAAAACATTAATAATTGATAATAAACCAGTTAACTCACGCCTCTCTTTCTTAAATCGCTGTACATCTAAAAAAAGAAGCAAGGCAAATACATTAGAGAAATGAAAATCAATCTAAATATATTGAAAATAAATAGAAATAGAATAAAATCAATCAGTGATTGTTGCAAAATCTCAAGTTGGCATTCTCATTTTAATGGATCTTGCATTACAAATCATTCAAATGACAAAATGACATTTTGGACTCACAGTTATAGGGTATTCGGGCTCTGGAGATGGAGGGCCTGCTTTTTTCTTTTCCTCTGTTATTTTCATATATTTCATCATTGCTCCAGTAGTTCTAAAATTCAGAGTTAGAAATAAATGTGTGGCAAACTTTGGATTACCTTTAATATTTTGTGTTTATGTGTGTGTGAAGAGAGAGAGAGAGAGAGAGAGAGAGAGAGAGAGCGAGAGAGAGAGAGAGAAAGAGAGAGAGAGAGACAGAGAGAGAGAGACAGAGAGAGACAGAAAGAGACAGAGAGGGAGAGAGAGAGAGAGAGACAGAGAGAGAGAGACAGAGAGAGAGAGACAGAGAGAGAGAGAGAGCGAGAGAGAGAGAGAGAGAGAATAAAGAACCCAAATGTTTAACTATCAAGCCCTCCTTTTTTATTTCACTTTTAAAAGTATATACAGGGGGCAGCTGAGTAGCTCAGTGGACTGAGGGCAAGGCCTAGCAACAGGAGATCCTACGTTCAAATCTGGCCTCAGACACTTCCCAGCTATGTGACCCTGGGCAAGTCACTTAACCCCCAATGCCTAGACTGGATTTGGGGGCAGAGACCTGAGTTCTGATCCTGCCTCTGGAGCTTAGTAACTAGGTGTCCAGAGGCTCTCTGTTTTGGCCCCTGAGGCTTATTATTCCCATGTGTAGAATGAGAGGTTTGGATTATTGGCTCCATAGTATCCTCAATCTCCCAATTCTTTCACTCCTTTGGATTTCTAAGCCAATAAACTTAGTTTTTCATCTTTCTCCTTCTCACTCACTCCTCCTTGTTATTTCAGGTCATCCCTCCTGTTCTAGCAAGGATATCATAGATCTGGAGGTCATCTAGTCCAAAACCTTCATTTTACACTTGGAGAAACTGAGGCTGAGGGAGTTGCCCAAGGTTGCCAGGCAATGAGAGGCAGAAGCAGATCCTGAGACTCTGGGGTCAAATTGTTTTCATCTGTACCATAATGTCTCACTTCTTTCAACCTCCATAAACTTGACCTGATAGGTGACCAGTCCCCTTATACACTCGTCCCTTGCCTCATTGTTCTATCACTGCGCCCTTTGTCAAATTCCAGCCCTAAGTTACCCCCATCTGATGATAAGGCTTCCCTGCTCCTACTGAAATACTGCAGAGAAAAGCTCCTGACTAGGTTTGTGCCCCCTGTGTGTTACTGGGGCTCTAGTGTATTTTCTGTCCCTTCCACCTTGGTTTGAGTCTTCTGAAGATCTGCTGGACTCTAAACCTTTATCCAAGTCATTGGTAAAAATCTTGAACAGCATTGGGCCAACCAAGCATGGGTCCCTGGAGCATTTCCCTGGAGACCTCCTTCCAAGTCAACATCAAAAGAACAACTTCTCCTTGAAACTGGGCATTAAACTGACCATTCCACCAGTTCTGAATCCAACAAACTGTACTATGGTTGAGCAAATCGCCCAAATCTCAACATCTACTCCAGGAGAATGACATGAGATTAGGTCAAGTGCTTTCCTAAGAATCTAAATAAAAGATGTCTACAACATTCTTCTGATTTGACTATTTAGTAATTTTGTCAAAAAAGAAAATGAAGTTAGATCACCCTGACTTTTATCTCAAAATTAGTTATTTAAAAATATTTATTACTGAAGATTCTAGGATGGGAGGCAAGAAGGGAATAGAGGTCAGGGAACATGCAGGGAATAGTGGCCAAGAGTCCCCATCATTTAGGGAAAATATCCTTATGCTATAATGCGCTGTCTGGAAGCAATGGGGGACAACAAAAGCAAACTCATTCATTGCTGATGAAAATGTTAACATAAAAGGGGGAGAAGGGGGAAAGAGCTATTTGCTCAGAAATCTTTTTAGCTACTAAGAAAAAAGGGCCTGAAAGCAATCAACATGGTCAACATGGGGAAATAGTTAAAATAAATTGTGGTACATTGAAATTGGTGGAATACTAGGAAAATGACATTGAGATCAACAATTCTTAAGAATATAACTAAATCTGGATAGATTCTTATGAAATCATGTAAAATTCTGAGATAGAAAGATAACTGAGTACTCACTAATTCTAACCTTATGAAAAGAAAAATGAGCAAAAAAATGAAGACAAGAGGGAATAACTGACAAGTTGTTTCAATTTCTCATTAAAATTGATCAAAAAAAAGAAAAAATGATTCATTGAAAGGTAAGTAGGTATGAACCAAATGTAATTGGATATACTGATGTTAAATCTAAAGCTTACAATAAACTTACAAAAAAAACAAAATTTATATAATATAAAGTTTCAAGCTATCTATTTTTAATTTTTATTTTATTTTTTAGTTATCAATCATGTTAGTTGTGAAAGAAAAGCATGTGATTTCGCTTTTCCTAATCCACAAGAATACTTCTTGTTTAATAATTCTCTTAATTGAACTAAAAAAGATTATCTGTATGATAGTGTCTGGTACATATTTCTCAACTGAGGCAGCTAAGTACAGGGGATAAAGCAATTGGACCTGAAGTCAGGAAGATCTGTGTTCAAATTTGACCTCTCTCCGTACCTGTCAGGCAAGTCAATGCTATTATCACTAGAATTTTGATTTTGACGGACTGAATGTGTAACAATTTTAAAATTCCAAGAGAATTGGTTCCAGGTAAGAAAATCAACTTATTGATCAGGCTAACAATAACCAATAAATTAACTGATCTTTGATCTCTCTCAGGGATCAAAGACTCCAAAAGAACGCCTCATGGATCCTTAAATACAATGCTGGAAGCTCATTCTTCAGCTTTCCCCTACTCATCCCAAAACATCTCTAATTGGTGAAAAGCCAATGAGGAGGTGATCCACCATTCGCTACTTGGTAGATGATGGAAAATCACAGGTCCCATTCGGTCGTGCATGACATTATCTGTTTACTAGAATGGAGAGTCAAGAACTCTGTTCTACTAGCCTAAGCTAGCGTTTATTTACTGGGTAAGATAGAACCCATAATCTTAATTTTCTTTCACTCTCTAATGGGAGATACTCTGGGGTGGGAATATTCCTTGATTTTTCTAGGAACAAAAGAATAAGTAAAGAAGTCGGAGGGCCAAACCTGTGCCACGATTCAAGGCCCAGAAGTAGAAATAAATAATACAACATATTAGAAATAAGTCTTCTCAAATGAGAGGCTATGATACTTTCTGCATTGATACGAATTAAAGTATGAGAAGTTACTGAGCAAGTTATTTGTACTAATTATCCACATTTCATGTTTTTATAAGCATCTCTCAAGTGTTTCCTCTGGGCCAAACTAATGGCAGAAACAATAAATTGGCCCCATTGCATTTTTTCTTAATTGGCCTCATCTGACAAGGCAGTATTACATCCCCCTCACCACAACAGAGCAGCATCAAGTCTAAATTCCACTTTACGGGTCCCCAGAGTTCTAAACTCCAATGCTCGTACTCACAAGATCTGATTCAGTTTTGCTGTCTGGTCCTTGACTCTCCGATATTTCAGAAGTTTACTTTGGAGGGGGGTATCAACGCCGGCCTCTTCAGAAGGCTGCACAATGGGAGGCAGCTTCAAGTTCAGAGCTTCTTTTTCGGCAGCAATCGCTTCTTTGTCGACAACAATCGATTCTATCTTGGAAGCAATTGATTCTTTTTTGGAAGTAATTGATTCTTTTTTGGAAGCAAGTGATTCTTTCTTGTCAGCAAGTGATTCTTTCTTGTCAGCAAGTGATTCTTTCTTGCCAGCAAGTGATTCTTTCTTGCCAGCAATTGATTCTTTCTTGCCAGCAATTGATTCTTTCTTGCCAGCAAGTGATTCTTTCTTGCCAGCAAGTGATTCTTTCTTGCCACTCTTGCCAGCAAGTGATTCTTTCTTGCCACCCTTGCCAGCAAGTGATTCTTTCTTGCCACCCTTGCCAGCAAGTGATTCTTTCTTGCCACCCTTGCCAGGAAGCGATTCTTTCTTGACAGTAAATGATTCTTTCCTGGAATCAAGCGATTCTTTACTGGATTCAGACATTTTGAGGTCCCTTGAGATTAGGTTTTAGTGCTTTTTACTCTGTGAAAAGATTTCATGCCATTTACTTGTTTTAGAAAAGTAGGAGATATAATTTAGAAAAATGTAAATTGAAAATAATTTTCAACAAACATTTTCCAGAATTATATTCTATAATATTATAATATGTAACAGTATATGATATGTTATATATCATATATTATAATATGTAATATATAAACTTGGGGAAGTAAAATACTTTTTTTTAAGTTCTTGAACAAATAAGAAAAATATTTTTTTTAATATAGGAGAATCCCCCTTAACGTTCACAAAAGTTTCCACATTTGGACACTAACAAAAACCATTCTGCTTGGGTTCAGTGCTTATTCCAATTGTTGGCTTGATTCAGGGCTCCATGGGGATCCCCAAAATGTAAGGGGAGATGAGTCAGGCCTGGAGACAAGGTCCTGGGTCAAATCTGGCCTCAGACACTTCCTAGGTGGGTGACCCTGGGCAAGTCACTTAACCCCCATTGCTCACCCTTACCACTCTTCTGCCTTGGGATCCATCAATAATTAGTACTGATTCTAAGACAGAAGGAAAGAGTTATTTTACACAAAACGGAGAGCTCCAGAAGAAGGCCTCCGCCTGTTGGGTGAACCCTTCAGAATGGATGCCAGTACCCAGGATACATTGCATAAGGGAGCATTTACAAAACAACTTGGATGTGTCTTGATTGACCTTTTCCAAGGAATCTGAGAGATCCCCACAGCTGGTACCCCAACAGGTACCAACTCCAAAGCCAGGGCAGTCCGTGTCTCTAAGAAGTGGAAGGGTGGCCAGGGGAGGGAGCAAAAGGGAAACATTTCTTTTTTTTAATTAGTTCAATGGCTTTTTCTTTTTTTAAAGTAATTTGTTTTCCCATTTACATGTAATAATTCTCAACATAGGTTTTCCCTAAACGACGAAGCTTTGTAGGGAAATGAACTGTCTAGATTGGTTTATATGTTGCCTGCTTGATTGACTGCAGCTAACTGAAGGTGCCAAGTGCTTGACCTGACCTATTGGGGGACTGGCAAAGAGAAGAGGAAATGCAGGTGCCCCCCTCTCTGCAGAGGTGGGAGCGGGGGTTGGGAAGCACTTGATCAAGCCCCTCCCATTCCCTCTCCTTTTACAGAGGAGGAAACTGAGGCTCCGAGTCGGCGATGCTTCCTCCCTTCCCTGGCAGAGGAAGGGATACAGAAATACAAGGTGCTCATAAAGAGGGTTAAACAAGAGGTTTCGGTTTATTGCTGCACGGCAAGGTTCCCAGGCTGGAAGGCAGCCCACCCCGCACCCCGCACCCCGCACGGCTGACGGTGGGAGCGAGCGCCCTGGCAGACTCCGGGAGCTTCTTTGGCCCCTTCTTCCCTCAGAGGGCCATGAAAGGCTCAGGACGGCTAGAGCCTGACCTGGGAATCAGCAGTAGCACCAGGTGAAGTCGAAGCGCTGGCCCGAGGGGTGGAAGAACGCCAGGCAGGGCTGGGAGGGCTTCCGGGAGGCGCCCCCAACTGGGCAGAGCAGCCGCGGCAGGCGGGGGAAGACTGGGCAAGGTACCTGGGGACGCCAGCTCCACGCCGGGTTCTCTCTGGGCTTGGGGGGACGATGGACCAGAGGGACTGGCCGATGGCTGGAGTCCTCCGAACTGCCCCCAGCTCCCGGCTCGAGGATGGAAGGTGGGAAAAAAAACACACACACACTGGTTACCGTGGAGACGGCTGGGGGCGGAGTCTGACCAGCCGCCTCCGGAGACGCCCGGGGGATCGAGGGGTTCCAGGGGGCCAGACCTTTCCTGCACCGCCAAGCCCCCCACCCCCCCCTCCTCTGGGCCAGAGCCTCCCAGCCGGGGAACTCGTGGCGGGCTCGGCGGGCCCCTCCGTCCCACTTTCGGGGACATGGCCATTGGTCAGGAATGACCGCCAACCTGCCTTAGCTTTTCCATAGGTCCGGGCCTCTCCTCCCTCTCGCCTAGAGCCTAACGAACTCCTTAGGGGCTGCCTATAAACACAAACGTATTTCAAAGAAGAAAGCCTGAAGTTCCTTTTACTAAAAAAAAAAAGTCAAAGGGGGGGGGGGGCGGGCAACTGGGTGACTGAGCACATAAGAGTGCCAGGCCTGGAGATGGGAGTCCTGGGTTCAAATCTGCCCTCGGACACCAGTTGTATGACTGAACAAGTCACTTGACCCCCATTGCCTAGTCCTTAATCTTCTGTCTTGGAACCAATACAGTGTTGATCCTAAGATGGAGGGTCAAGGTTCTGTTTTTGTCTGTGATTTGTTTACCTCCAGAGAAGGAAGGGGGAGAGGCAGAATCTCTTTGTGCCTATCCGTTTGTCTGATGATGCCTTCTACAGCCTGGGGGGGGGGGGGGGAGGGAGGGACTGATATAGCTTCAGTTCTGGCGTAAATATTCCGGGTAGTAGAGAGTGCTCAATTCACCAATCTTGAAGATTATTCTGTATTAATTATGCTATTATACAATTACACCCACATATTATTGCATATGAATAAAGAAATTATATATATATATGTATATATATGTATATATACATAAAATAAATGTCACTAGTGCAAGGCCGTGGGATCCAAATACAAAAATGAAGCTACTGCTCTCAGGGAATTTATATTGTCAGAGGACAATGTGTCATCTGTAGGCTGATAATTGAGGCTGCTTTCTCCAAGTTACCAGGATTCTTTAGCACTGTCAACTTGGAAAAACACAGAACTACTAAAGTAGTCAGAAAAAACCAAGTATTTAATCAGGAAAGAGATAGACCCTTAATAATCATCCCACTCCTGATTAAAGACTTGGTTTTTCGGACTATTTAATAGTTTTGTGTATTTTTTTTTCAGTTTAGCAGATTCCAAGACAGAAGGTGGGTTTTTTTTTTATTTAAATGAAAACTCCTTACTTTCTATATTAGTAGAGTGGAAATTGAGGGGACCTTGAAAATTCCAAAGTTCACCCTCTTTAACCACTACTAAATAATAGACTCAGGAAATCCATCCCCTAAAATAGAATACTTTATTGAGAGAGAGAGAGAAGGGGTGGGGCCTTGGTGGCACTATCTCAAGTCATTGAGTCAAGACAGACAGCCAAAGAGTTACAGAGAGAGATCTGGGCTTGTCTGCCTCTGAGGTACCAGGCTCCGACTCACTGACTTACAGAGCAACTCTGTTAGGATGTTCCCAATACAAAATGTTCTCAGGTTCACAGAGACACTCCCAACTTAGAGGAAGATATAATAGAATTAACATCACAAGAGGCCAGACACGTTTAACCAAATCAATATCTTCAAAAAATTGGAGAATAGCTTTATAGTGGATACATTCCAATAAATTTCTATTTTAAAGACATGGTCCAGGGTTGGAGAAGGTTTTAACCCAGAAATAAAAGGGCAGAAATATTCTACAAAGAGAGGAGGGTTATCTGGGAGGGCCTATGGGAGCATCAGCCCAGCCATCTGGGCTTGACTTCCTGGAAGAAGCCTCCAATATAATGGAAGAAACTTCTATGACAGAAGGATACTAGAGATTTATACTTCAGATTTGACCACGGGACTGGCAGGGACAAAGAACCAGGTTTCACAACTGTCAACTTGAAAACTGGAGAGCCCAAGTTGGTCCCTGCCCCATGAGAATTTGCCTCAGGGAGATCTCATACTCACCAGTACTCAGATTGAACAATAGAATTTAAAGTACTTGATACTTCCAGCTTAGGTGGGCTAGCAGTCCCAAGTGTGAATTTTAGATTTACTCCACCCTGCTTAGTCTTTGAATTTTAGCAACCAGGAATGTATACACCCCCACTTAAGGATTAAGTGTGAGGGAGGATGGTCTATGACCCACCTGCGCTAACAAGTGACAAATCAGAAACAACTGGCTGACCCCCTGAGCCATCCAAAACCAAGTTTAGGCCACCATTGGTACATGTAAGACAAAGGAAGTGATGTAAAGAACTGCCTTTATATTCCAAGTCACTTCCTGTGAGAGAAACTTGGCAGTGGAACTTGACTGCAGAGGAGCTCAAGTGTGAGACCTCAGACTGCTTCCCTTAGACTGTCATGTGGTGAGTACAAGGCTTACTCCCTTTCCTTGGCTTTTCTGGAGGCACCAGCCTCTGAGGAGGCCCCTCATCTTGGAGGAGGCCTCGTGCCATGCTAAATTTAATCCTCTGCCTCCCACCCCCTTGGTTGGGGCCTCTGAACTCCTACCAAGTACCTCTCCTTTTTCCTTCCTTAATATCTTCACTCTATTGCAAATATAGCACCATAAAATTCCATTCTGACTTGAGTGTTTCATTGGGATTTAGAATTTTAAACCCTAGCGATCAACTAAAAATATATTCAGTCTAACCATAAGTTTTACCCCTAACATAAGCAAATGCTAAGCACCCTTTAATCTGGGAAGTTTCCCCCATGGTATCAGAGATCCTTCCCTAGAAGACCAAGACCTGGACAGGGACCGTCCTTTTAGTATCTATTGTAAGTAGGCCATTCCCTAATACCCCAGCTTCTGGCTAGGTTTCTTTCCCAAGCCTGTGTGCATCCTGTCTGTGTAGGCTGGACCTCTCATTTCCTTGTAGCCATGGTAATGTCAATCAATCATAGTTCCCCGTCCTTAGTTCCCCAAATTCTACTGTTCTTGGGAGGATCATCTAACACAGTGCAGGGATATGTTCCTGGGGCCCCAGAATGCAGGCCAGGTGAAGTTTCTGGCACTGGGCTTGGGTACAGTAGCCAAATAGTGGACACTCTGTCTTTCCTGATTAAAGAGTTGGTTTTTCTGACTAGTAGTTCTGTGTTTTTCAAAAGTTAATACAACCTTTTGGGAGATATTAATAACTATTGCTAACTTGAGAATAACACACTTTCTCACTCCACATAGTAACAACTATAAGACAGAAGGCCTAAGGCTAGGCAAGCTGGGTTAAGTGACTAGCCCAGGGTCACATATCTAGGAAGGGTCTGACGCCACATTTGAACCCAGGAACTTCCGATTCCTGGGCCTGCTCTTTTTGATCTATGCTGTCTCATGTGGTCCTCTCAGTTCCAAAAGGTTCAATTATCTGTATACAGATGATGGCTAAAATCTGTATTTATCCAGCCCTAACCATTGTCCCAAGCCCAGGCCTACACCAACTTCCTATTGGACATTGCAAACAGAATGTGTGAACATGAGGAATATTATACATAAAAACAGGCTGAAAATCTGGAATCTGACTAGATCTACCAACTACCTATAAAAACATGCATTGGAAGTGTAGTGTAGGAAGTATAGCCCCAATTCCTTTCAAGGACTGACCAGATTGGAATCTTTAGGACATTTTACACATGACTTCAGATTGGAAACATAAAAGGTTGTTGTGTTTTTTCCCTCAAGGCTCAAAAGACTTTCTTGGGGAAAATCTCCAAATTGTTAATCTCTTACCCTCCCATTCAAAAGAAAATACCCCCCCCCAACAAAAGGAAAACCTTACATTTACTTTGCATATACTTACATGTGTATAACATGTTCACTGCCCCCATTCAATAAACTCCAGTGACTCCCATTGCCTCCAGGAGCAAAAAAAGTACCCCTACTTAATACTTAGTAAGTCTCTAACAAAGGTCACAAGCACTACCAAAGAAGCTGATAAGCCAACTGAGAGCCTTCAGCCCACAGGAGGTCAAGACCATCAAGAATCCCACCAGAGCTCATGATGCTCCCTAGGCTAAAGGCCACCAAGAATGAAGACCCTAAGAATGTGCCAAACACGAAGAGCTCGAGAAAGAAGAGAGCGAATCTCTCAGGCTCAAGCTTATATACAGTTTTCTCCTGTTACATCACAGGAATCAATCACAGCTTTTCAATTTGTGGGATGGAGGGGGTGGGGGCGGGCTTGTGGTCTTTTAGTGGGTAAACTTTCTTTGTTGGTGACTTATTAAGTGTTAAGTAGGGATACTTTAAGTTCTGGATTAATTTAAAATAGACAAAGGGAATAAAAACTCTCTTTCACACCACTTTGGATTGTAGGCTCCTTGAAGGCAAAGACTTTCACTGTTGTCTTTGTATTCCCAGCAATAGATGGTGCCTGGCACATAGCAGGAACTTAATAAATGCTAAGTTTTATTGGAGAAAGTAAAAAAAGTAGATTGAAGCCAGATTATAAAAGATTTCAAGTGCGGAACTAAGAAATTCTATGTAAGGAGCCATTCACTAGAGGCTCTGCTATTTATTACAAATAACTTCCTTTGACAAGTATTTAAATATATAAACAAAACAGGAGAAGCCAGATCCTTAAGGGTTCGTTATGACCTCACCGAATGCAACAGCTAGAAGAGCTTTTGGAGACAATCTAGTCCAAGACTCACTTTTCTGATAGAGGCACCAGTGGTGGTGGTGGGGTGCTGTGGCACTTGGCGCACCTCCCCCCCCAGTCACAGGCAGAGTTGTGATTAGTTCTCTCGACTCTGGTGGATACATTTGCCCCCTTACCCCCATTCAGAAGGATCTTCTGTTCCTCACCCACCGAAGAGAAGGAGGAGGTGCCCCCTTCCAAAAAGATTTCCTTTGCCTTAAGCCCTTAAGGGTGAACACTTCCCAGCAAAGGTAGGGGCCAACTGGCTGAACTGGCAGGAAACTCCAGACCAAGGGTGACTCCAGGGCAAGTCCCAGGTCCTTTAGGAACTGGTTTCTCCATTAATAGAAGGGAATGACAATCTCATGTCCTAGAGCAATACCCACTTCAGGGAAATTTCCAAGGCAAGCAGTCACTGCCCAGGGATATGCTGAAGATGTCCCGAGTGTCAGGGCATGTGGAGTCCCAAGGAGTGGGCAGCAGGGAGGTCCCTTCCTCTAATCTAGATGGGGCAGAAGCGTTGAGGCTGAGGCAGAGATTTTGGAAAGGGGGGAGGATTCTGCCCTGTCTCTAGCTGTGTTGGGAGTGAAGGGGGAGTGGAATGGGTTTCCTTCAAGTATATTTTTTCTTTTTAAAAATAAAAACCTTTATCTTCTGCCTTGGAATTGATAATCATTCCAAGGCAGAAGGGCAGTAAGGGCTAGGCAATGGGGGTTAAGTGATTTGCCCAGGGTCACAGCTAGGAAGTATCTGAGCTCAAATTTGAACCCAGAACCTCCTGTCTCTAGGCCTGGCTCATCAAGTTACCCTTCAAGTGCATTTTTCTGCACTATTTTGGTACATGGAGCTAAGGGTGAATTAATTCCCTCAGCCAAAGCATGAACCTTCTCTGCTACTGAGGATCTGACTATCCCCTAGGGACAGGGCTTAAAGGTATGTCCCCAAGACACCCAGGTCTTCTCAGGGGAAAAGGGGAGCCAGACCAGAGGCAGGTTTTCACCATCCTCCAAGCTATGCTGTGTTCCCCAGCGGCTGAGTTTGCTCCTGCCCCTTGAGAACATTGCCTTAGAGGAACATATAACAATAAATCTTAAAGTACTTAATGATCCTAGTTGAAGTGGGATTTGTAGATAGTCAAATCTAAAGTGTCCTTTTTGTCTATTAGTCCTCTCCCAGATAGCCCAGCTCCTGCTTGGAATCTTCCTTTGGTGTCCATAGTAAAGCAGCCCCCTCTCCCTAATAATCAAGTCCCAGACTCTTTACCTACTTGTGGCCATAGTAAAGCTAATCAAGCCCACTTTCCGGTCCTTAATTCCCTCAAAGGTATACAAGAACCCTGAATTCTATTATTCGTTGGAAAATCGTCTTCTGCAGTGCCTTTCCCTGGGACAGTTCCCCCAGCTTTGACAAAGCCCCAGAGCTTTGACTGCGTGTGGCACCGAACTTGTCTCTTACCCTGATTAAAGATTTGTTTTTTTGGACTACTACAGTGGTTCTGTGTTTTTCCAAGTTGACAGGGACTTGAGAAAGAGCCCTGAATCTTTGCGAGGTTGTGCCAAAATTCCTATTTTCCAAATGAGTAAACTAAGGTTTGGAAGCCAGCGCTGACGCGGGTGGAATTCAGAGCTTGCCCCTGCAAGCCTCCACCCAAAGACCGAACGGGACCAAGGCCCTTGGCGAGGATGCCACAGCCAAGGTCGTCTGGGGGCCACGGAGGTCAATGCCAAGAGGACACCACAACAGAGGGTCCCATTCTATCCCCGAGGAAGCCGAGGCTCCCGCCCCGCCCGAAGCGTGACGTAAGCTTTCTCCACCCCGGCAGCCGGAGCGACCGAAGACGCCCAGCGTAGGCTGCCCCGCCCCGCCCCTACGTCACCACGCTTGGCTCCCCTATAGCCTGCACCCAGACTTCAATCCGCACTTTCGACACGCACTGGACGTGGCTGCCCCTAGCCCGGTGCCCACCCCGCGCCGCTCCAGCCCTCGGCACCCCAAGGCCGCAGACGCAGCTCACATAGAGCAGGATCCCACGAACCTCCGCACGCCCGGCCGGAGACAGATGACCCGTGCCGCGGCCCGCCGAAAGTGCGGGCGCGATTGCGGGGCTGAGCCGAGCCTGAGCGGCCCGGAAGCGGCGGCGGCGGCGGCGGCTGAATGGGCCGCGGCCGCTTGAGCGGGCGCGGGTCCATGTGGAGACTGCAGCCGGCGGGAAGCAGCGCGCTGCGCGGGGCCTGGGCGCGGATCTCGGCGCGGGCCGGGACTGAGACCATGGAGCGTGCGGTGGTACGCTGCGTGCCGTCTGAGCCCAAGCTCAGCCTGTCATTCGCGCTGGCTGACGGCAGCCACAAGCACATGCAACGCGACCAGAGCGAGCCACTCGGCCGGGCGCTGAGCCGTATTGCCACTAACGCACTCAAGGGTCACGCCAAAGCGGCGGCTCGTAAGGGCCGCCGCGCCGCCGGGGCCGAGCCTGCCGGGACTGCTGCCAGCCCCGCTGAGCCTGTGGTCAAGCTCTACTACCGCGAGGAGGCGGTGGGCGACGACGTGCTCAACGTGGACGCGTGGCAGGACGGCGCCGTGCTGCAAATCGGGGACGTCAAGTACAAGGTGGAGCGCAACCCTCCCGCCGTCACCGAGCTGCAGCTGCCGCGCTACATTATGGCCGGCTTCCCTGTCTGCCCCAAGCTCGGCCTCGAGTTCGGAGAGCCGGCCAGCTCGGTCTTCCGCTGGTACCGAGAGGCGCGGCCCGGTGCCGCCGGGGGCGGGGTCGCAGCCGCGGGGGCGCCCATTGCGCATGCGTCCGGCGCGAACCCGGTCCCTGCCGCGCCTCCGCCCGACGGGGACGCGCCGGCCTCCGAAGAACCGGGCGCGAGCAGCGCGGGGCCCGTCTGGGTGGAGGTGGGAGGCGCGCACGAGCGTGTCTTCACGCCCTCCAACGCGGACATTGGGCTGCGGCTGAAGCTTCGCTGCACGCCGGGAAATGGACAACGCCTAGGCCCCAGCCGGGAGCTAGAGAGCGCCGGGCCCGTGGAGGCTGGCCCTGGCGCGTGCACGTTCGACCAGCGCCACATGTACACGAAGCGCGTGAGCGGCGACGCGCTTCTGCGCGCTGTGACGTACAACGTGCTGGCCGACGTCTATGCGCACACGGAGCACTCCCGCGCTGTCCTATACCCTTACTGTGCACCCTATGCCCTGGGCCTTGACTACCGCCTGAACCTACTGCAGAAAGAACTGAGCGGCTACAGCGCAGACGTGTTGTGCCTGCAGGAGGTGGACCGCTCCGTGTTCCACGACAGCCTAGCGCCCGCGCTTGACGCCTTCGGCCTGCAAGGCCTCTTCCGCCTCAAGCAGCACCAGCATGAGGGCCTCGCCACCTTCTTCCGCAGGGATAAGTTCCGCCTTTTGGCCCAGCACGACATCGCCTACCACCAGGCACTGGCCACCGACCCGGTCCACGGGCCCCTGCTGGAGCAGCTGGCCCGCTACCCGCAGGCGCGAGACCGCGTGCTACAGAGATCCTCTGCCCTGCAGGTAAGAGCAAGCCCGAGGACAGAGCCCGGGCCACTGGCGTTAGGCCTGCACCTTTGGGGTTCGGCTTTATTGACAGCCCCTTCCTGGCCGCTCCAGGCTCCCCCCCTCCTCGTGTAGGTGGGCCCAGCTGGGAACCAGGCGGAATGGCCTCCCCATCTATCTTTTCCAACTTGACAAAAGTTGTTGAATCATCTTAATTTGTTTTAAAGCCTTTAAACCCTTACACATCCCTGTCTTAGAATAGAAGTAAGTATCAGTTCCAAAGCAGAAGAGAGAAAAGGGCTGGGCAATGGAGGTTTAAGTGACTTGCCCAGGGTCACATAACCTGGAAGTGTCAGGTCACATTTGAACCCAGGACGGGACGGCTCTCAATCCACTGAGCCACCCAGCTGCCCTAGACATGTACTTGGTGTCAGGGATACAGAAACAAAAACATGTCCCTGCTGCTCAAGGAGTTTAGGTGAGGTGGGGAGCCCAGGGTGCTCACTGCCTCTCCGTTCAGCTGGACATTGGTGGTCTTCCATGGGTCCCTTGGCAAATGGTAGGTACTTGCTAAACACCTGTTGAATGTATCCTGAGCACACTGGCTTTGTGATTCTGGGCAAGAGCTTCATCTCTGGCCGCAGGCACTGCCACAGGCCCTGGAGGAGTAGCCGGACTGCATTTGTCCCAGAGGCTACTTGTTCCCACCTCCTGCTCCCTCCCCCACAAGTCACCAAAAGTGGTGCATACTGATTGGTGGCCCTTTCTGTTTGGGCCTGTAGGATCCAAGGTGCATGGGGCTGGATAGAAGGGCTTGAGTGCTCTTTGGGGTTCTTAATCACTGGGGGGTTGGGGGGGGCTCAGGTGTAGAAAGGAAAGAGGTCTAGCCAGGAAGCTCCTGTAAATCCTTCCCAGACAGCTTCCTCACTAGCTTTGTGAGTTCACTTAACCTCGGAATCTTCTCTAAAATGTGGATCATGGCACCAGCACAGAGCAGTTACCAGGTGGAGGTTATTAGCACCAGGAGGTTGTCTTTTTACACATCATCTTAGCCTAAAGGTTGAGAAGCCATTCCCGCTGTCAGTAAGAACCAATTCTAGTGGTCTAGAAAAGAGCGCGTGTCTGGAGGCCTTGGGAAGCAAGCAGAAGAAACCCTGCCTGTTTAAATAAAGCTCGCCCATCAAAACGTTGTAGGTGCATGGATAAGTGTGATTTGATGGGGGGGAGGGATGGAATAGATGACAGAAAAGAGTGATTTGATTTTGTGCAACTTCCTCATCTCGGCTCTACTAGGTTTAGGGTCTTGTAGCCAGCCTGAATCCTGAAGAGGGGGTGGGTCGGGGCCTTCCTCCCCTGGAAGCTTATGAACTGTTCCACTGCTGAGATTTAGCCTCATCCTGAAAGAAAGGGGCAGTTCTGGATTCCAAATGTAAATTTGTGATCCTGGGAGCCCTCGACTTTGAAGGTGCATTTAATGAAATCCAATTAAATGGTCTTTTGGTTAAATTGTCGGGAAAGTTGTATTCAAGTCCTGCCTGGTTTTGTGGGCCAATGACGACCCTTGTAGGTCCCGCTTCCCTGGTCCTAAGGGTCCTGGGCTCTTAACCTGCCTCTGCCCCATTCTCTTAGGGGAGTTGGGTAGAGAAATGCTCATTCAGAGCTCATTCATTCTTGACAAGTATGATTGCCCTCTGGGTAATATGGGGCGGCATCCACAGGTATCTCGAACCCAACTCGGTTTATTTAGGGTTTTGGTACCAGTGAGTTGCTTTAGTGGCTAAATTGAACACCAGTAGAGTGAACTGCCTTACCTCGCAGGAGGCTTGGAAAGGTGCTGCAGAAATAACTCACTTGGGGTCCCCTCCAGGGGAGGGGGCGGAGCAGAGGCTGGCCCTGCTGTGTGGCTCCCCTTTGTTTTTTATGTTGCAGCCATTACGTTTTAGATCGCAGCTCCCCGTTTGGGTTATGACCATGTAAATGAAGTAAAATGTTGATCCCTTGCCTGTTCCAGGACCAGACTGAAGCTGGTAGCAATAAGACACTTGCTAAGGCGTTCTTGCATTCTGTTCTAGGTTTCCATTCTTCAGTCTACAAAGGACCCTTCTAAAAAGATTTGTGTGGCAAACACCCATCTCTACTGGCATCCAAGAGGTGAGCATTTGGGTTGCATTCCAGCCTTTTCCATCAACCGTATCCCTCATAGTTTAGTCATTTGTGTTCTGCCCGTAGACTCTGCTTACTCACCGATCATCTCTTGTCTCACCCAGGCGGACACATTCGTCTCATTCAGATGGCCGTAGCCTTGACGCACCTTAACCATGTGACGCAGGACCTGTACCCTGGCGTCCCCGTCTTATTTTGTGGGGATTTCAATAGCACGCCGTCTACAGGGATGTACACTTTTGTCAGCACGGGCAGCGTCTCTGCGGACCACGAAGACTGGGCCTCCAACGGGGAAGAGGAGCGCTGTAACATGTCCCTCAGCCACCCTTTCAGACTGAAAAGCGCCTGCGGTGAACCTGCCTACACGAATTACGTGGGAGGCTTCCACGGCTGTCTAGATTATATTTTCATTGACTTCACTGCTTTAGAGGTGGAGCAGGTGATACCTATGCCAAGTCACGAAGAAGTGACCACCCATCAGGCCTTACCCAGTGTGTCCCACCCCTCCGATCACATAGCCCTTATTTGTGATTTGAAGTGGAAGTAGCCTGGCCCTGGTGTGGCCGTGTTGAGTCAAGTCCAGGAATTCACTTACTTAGGACAAAACTTGAATCAAGGTGTACGTCGTAGCCTTGACAAGCGGGGAACAGACTGATGATGGACAAATGTTCACCCCGCTCTGACCCACTGGCTCTGTTCTAAACGTGTTCTTCATTTTGTGACTGCACATGACATCTGCATGCCTCCTCTCCCTTCTCCTTTCCTTAAAACTGACACAAGTTGGGGGATCATAGACCTTTTTTAAAATAAGTGATTTTTAAACAGGAATTAAGAGATTATTTTGCCTTTTTAAAAAATCTGAGTGATTCTAATGGAATTTCTAGACTAGTGTAACTTTTGAACATAAACCATGTTTTTATAAATTAGGGGAAATATGTAGTACCCAGGTACAAAGGAAGAGTGGCCAGAGTTGAAGCATTGGAAAGGAATACTGTTGGGTCCTAGCCCATCTCCCTCTGGGGGAGCCACTCTAGGAAACCAGAGCTTTAAGAAGACACTAAGTGTATTGTGACCCACAGCTGTCCCACCTTCTGCCTCACCTCTCTTAATGTTGCAGCCAACACACAGGATCTAATAGAGCTTTGGTTTTTGATAACCCCCAGTAGGTATATTCCTACAACCATTCCTCATGTGGCCAGTTTTAAATTTTAGAGTATAAACAAAAATTAGCCTCGGTATAACCTGTAAGTTAGAAAATACAATAGATTTGATTCCATAGTTATTGGCATGCAACAGCTTCACTCTCAGCCATCGATTCTGTGTGACTAGAATGTTGGGTCTTAATTTTATTTGAATATGACTGCAGACCACTGTTAAGGTAGGGCAGGTAGAGGGTAGAACCCTGCTGAAGTGGACCTAATTTATTAAATATTTTGATGTTCGAAATGTAGCTGGTGGGTTTTTCTTAATTTCTAGAACTCAGAGTAGCAAAATTACTTCAGAACATTTGGGGAAATTACCAAGACTAGTTCATAAAACTAAACAGCCAAATGAGTTATAGGAAAATACTAGATAGAGAAAATTCACCTCTTGCAAAACCTTAATCATGAAGCCAAATGTTTTGCTTTTTGTTCGGGCCAGAGACGTTAGTTGGGGTGGCCAGGCCGGCTGGCTGGCCTGTTTGCCATTTCTAGCATTTAGTATAAGGCACTGGCCAAGCCCTTCTCTAACTAGGTGTTTGTGTCTCTAGAGTTGCTTTTGCCTGTTGTTGTACCTCTACTAGTTTAGCTTTCATTTCATCTGTTGTCAATGGTACCGATTACCCTGAAGCTAGAAGGACACAGATGTCTTTTCTCTCCAGGTACATGTAATGGTTGGATTTCTTGGTTCTACTTTTTCCATTGAACCTAGAACCTTAACAAGCACTTTTACTTATGTTTACTGGTATTCTGTTCCTTCACCTGCCTGCTGAAAGTGCTGATGATTTGGGGTCACAGATACCATGGGGAGCATATGAAAGCCCCTTCCCCTCAAAAGCCCTCCCTTCCCAGGGACTTTGGAGAGATCCACCATATCATGGTGATTTTTAGTGGCATTTTGATCTAAGTTACGACATCTGATGACCAAGAACCAGTGTGGTATACCAGAAAGAAGGCAAGATCTGGAACCAAAGGATGTAAGTTCAAATCCCATCCCTGTTACAGGTCACCTGGATGCCCTCAGGCAGATCATTTCCTGTTTCAGTTCCCCATCTATAACATGAGGGAATTGGACTAGACCTTTGTAGTCTAATCTCCCGTTTTTTTTGACCTGTGATCATCAAAGATCCTATCTCTTCGGGTTGGAAAAGGCACAGTTCGGTTTCTGTATCTTTGTCTTCTAAATAAAAATGAATGCAGGAAGAAGCTTTAAGATGGCAGTTCCCATAGTCCTAGCATAGATCACTGTAGATCTAAATGTATTGTCTCTGAAACATGTTCTTCCAAAAGCATGAGGAATTAAAGCAGTATGCTGACAGGTGACCTGAAATCTCAGACATTTTCCACATTCAGAAGTGTCCATAGGTTACAGGCAGATTGGATTCTCTTCCTAAATAGCCTGGTAAACAGTTCCAGTGAGGGCAGAGCTGATGGTGGTTTGGCTTACCAAGGCTTTCCAGCTGAAGGTCCTCAATGATGCTCTTCTGCATTCTATCTTCAGCCTTTTTTTCTAAGGGTTTAATCTCAATTGCTTCAGTTTTTCTATGAAAAACCATCACGATATTGTGCTGTGGGCAAGAGATACAGTAAGATAACACAAGATATCTTCATTAACAGCCAGTATTGTAGTCATGAAAAGCCAAGTCAGCCACCAGTCTCCTGCTTTCTATCCTAGGTACAGGAATTTCCATATGGAGATGAATAAACACTATAATAGGAAGATTGACAAATTCTGCATGTGCTGAAATTGTCTTGCCATTAATGAATCAGAATACCTTTTAAGTGTTTTTAATGTGTTATTCCCACTAAATTCTATTTCCCCAGTATGGTTTTAAAATTGAATAGGGGAAAGCCTAGCAGTTCTTTCTACGATAAGCCAGGTTTTAGAACATCGGAAATGATTGCTGTATAGGTTAACCCACTGAAATTTGGTGGAGGACAAACACAAAGGTTGAATACAAGTGGTAGAAATTGGCACGAGAGAATCTGTAAGCAATTCTGTTCCCGTGCCGCTACAAGAAAAAGACCCATAAGCAAGCCTGGTGTCTTCAAGGGAATTGTGATCCTGGTAATTTAGCAGAAAGCATAGAAACCCTTGGTGGGGCTGCTAAAAATGTTTGGTGATCCTCTTATTCACGAATAGCTAAAGAAAACCGAAGGCTTTAAAATCAGGTCTGGCTAAGCTGGGGTAGTTACTTAGCCACTGAATCTACCCATTGTGGACGTTTCACTTTACTTGCAAAATGTGTTTACATTTGTTTCTTGGTACTGTGTATAGTCTGTCATCCATAAAGCATGCTTGGACTAGGCAACCATATCTGTTGTTTTCTGATTTTACTCTTCCCTTGGATGTTAAAGACTTGTTTTTACTATGTGGGTAAATCGTGCGGGATCATTTCCAAGTCTGCTCCTTATCTAGAGGAAGAAGAGGACGGGGGGCCCCATGATTGGGTTAATCTTAACGCACCAGCTCTCAGGAAGCCTGCCCCAATGGACTATTTACATACTTTATGTCCATCAAACTCTTTGGTTTCCTTTTGTATCCCCAGCACCTAGCACAGTGCCTGGCACACAGTAGGCACTTAATAAATGATTATTGACCGACTTCATGTCTATCTTCATTAAGAACGAATTCTGTTGGAAGTATTCCATGGCTTCCCTCAAGAGGAGAAGGTTAGGGAGATCTGCTCCATACTCCCATGTACTGGAACATTCCAATTGCCACATGATTCCAGGCAATGGAGGGGATATGACTGCTCCCTGGAAAACTGGCAAAATGTTGGGATAAACCAGAGATGCCTTTGGGCCCTACAGGAGAGGAAGGAGCCAGAAATACTTTACCTCTCTAGAGAGACAATCCTTTCTTGTAGTTGCATTGGTCTTAGCCCCGCACCCCATTTGTGTAGAGCAAGACGGATTGTCATCTGTCGTCACATTTGAGGGCCTTTTGGAGTTACGGGAGAGGGTCTGCTGGGATTAAGGTGTCAATACAAAGGAGAAGGTGGAGCGGGTAGAGTCGCTTTGGAGTCAGGATCCAATCTTGCCTGTGACACTTGCTACTGTTAGGACCCTGGCCAAGTCCTTCCCCTTAACTGTAACTGATATTGTAAAAGGGGAAACTACAATAGTTAGAACCCAAATGACAGAATATAAAGTACCTTGTGAACTCATTACATGGTTACCAAGTTATTTTTACCCTCCCCTTCTGTCTTAGAATCAATACTGTGTATTGGCTCCAAGGCAGAAGAGCGGTCAGGGCTAAGCCATGGGGGTGAAGGGACTTGCCCAGGGTCACCCAGCTGGGAAGTGTCTGAGGTCAGATTGGAACCCAGGACCTCTTGTCTCTGGGTCTGACTCTCCATCCACTGGGCTGCCCCATTTATCCACTATTTCTCATGAGATTGAATTTAAACATCATTGATGTTCATGGAAAATAAAGCATTGGGGCCTTTATCCTAAAACGGGCCCTTAGCAAGTATAAAGCAAATCCTTTTAATTCTTAACTCGAGGTTCTTCAGCAACAGTGTTATGTTCTGGGTGATCGCAGAATGTGTTCTGAGAGAAGTCCGGGACGCTCTCATGTTAAATAACAAAATAAGGGCAGGTGGGTTTTCTGGCAGTCACTCCTCGGTTCCTACTCTCCTATTATGACACACTTTCCTCCCAGAGTTCCTCACCTCCAACTCGAGAGCACCCACCAAAGTAGGAAACGTGTCTCAACCGGCCCTTCTCCGTTTGTGTACTGTTCACTCGGGGTCTGCGGGGGAACGTTAGAAGCACGACCTCACTGGTTTTGGGGGGGAAGCCCGGCACAGTGAGGCCCTCGAGGGAGCCCCTTCCCATCCTTGGGTCCCAGGGAATGATGCCCACTCCGGCCTGGGTCTACGGCCCAAGATGGGATGTGCCAGGATCTCACAGTAAGGGGCAGGAGGGACCAAAGATCTTCCTGGATCTGCTACCTCAGGCTAGCGAGGAGGGGCAGCTGGGTCTGCTCTGTGCAGAGTCCCTCTTAACTAGGCAAGGTTGGCTTGAGCACAGGAAGACTAGTCCTAAAGACGCCTTTAGGAAAGTGGAATTGTGGGATCTGAGGGCGAGCTCGAGCCATCCGATCCAGACACGGGATCCGGGATCCGGGATCTCACTGCTGCCTAGGAAAGCCTTCCTTGGCTAAGGCAGCAAGGAAAGAGAATGCCCAGCTGGAAGGGATCAGAGTGAACTTTTCAGGCCTGAGATCATCAGAGTTGAGGGTTGAGGCGGGCGATAATTGAATTCTGTGTCATCCTAATATTTTCAGTGGTAAATGCAACACATGTTCAGTTTTCATTTACTTCCTCTCCTTCGCCATATGAAAATTCCTGTTTCTGTGGCACCTCTGAGCTTGGTAAAAGCCCTTAGATATTTATCCCTGGCACCTTTGATGGGTGCACGCGCTCATCTCGAGCTCACCAAAGAATGAGCAAGCAGAAACAGCAGCTTCAATATTGACTTCCAACTGTCATACGTGCGTGTAAACCCTTCCCTTCTGCCTCAGAGTTGTGGGATTCCAAGGCAGGAGAGCACCAAGGGCTAGGCAAAGGGGGAGAAGTGACTTGTCCAGGGTCACCCAGCTAGGAAGGGTCTGAGGCCTCATTGAACCCAGGACCTCCCCTCTGCAGGCTTGCCTCTATCCACTGAGCCACCCAGCTGCCCACTCCTAATTTCTATTTACTTAACAATGCCTTGCAGACAGGGTGATAGTCCTCCACAAGCAGCCACTCCCACGGAAGCTGGAGAATGAAATATTGAGGAGCGAGCTGGGTGCCTTGGGAGCTCTCCCGTAACAGAATAGTCTGATGAGAATTCTTGGGCTTCCTTCCATGGCCCATCCTCCGGGAGGCGAGCTAATGAAGCGATCCAGTTACCCAACAATTCACAGGAAGTGACTGTCTTTTGGTTCCAGCTTCCCTCATCTCTTGAAGATGGCGAAGCCCATCTTCAGCATTTAATTAGGGAAATGGAGAGACGCCCCGAGCCAGGGTTGTGGCTGTGTGAGTGGAGCAAAGCGGCCAAGAGGCTGCGCAGGAGGAAGGGCAGGATTGGGAGATGGACCGGATGTGTAGAGCTGAGTGCCTGGGAGAAAGGCAGCAACCTCAGAGGGAAGTTTGGAAGGTGGCGTTTGTGGGTGGAAATGTTGGGTATGAGAAGAGAATGTTTGGGAGGTCCAAGAGGCGGATGGAGATACCCAGCCAGCGCAGGGAAGAGCCTGGGCCTAGATATCATAAACAGATAGGATCACTGATCCATGGGCGCCGATGCAATCACCAAGTGATAGTCCACTCAGGAAAGATGGGGATGCAAAGGGGGGGAGGGAGTGTGACCCTGGGCAAGTCACTTAACTCCAGTTACCCTTGCCACTCTTCTTGTCTTAGAATTGATACTAAGAAAGTAGGGAGTTTAAAAAAATGAAAATTCATACGAGGAAAATGGCACAGAAGCAAAATGCCTTTGGGGACACAAGTGTACTTGTAACAACTTGAAAGGGAGCAGCAAGGGGATAGAGAGCCAGGCCTAGAGATGGGAGACCCTGGGATCCAATCTGACCTCAGACATTTCCTCGCTGTGTGACCCTGGGCAAGTCACTTAACCCAACTGCCTAGTCCTTACTGCTCTTCTGCCTTGGAACTGATACACAGTCTCTAATAAAATAAACAACATGCTGGAGTCAAAATCCAAGTTATGGGACAAGATTGACATCATTGCACACGAAATTTCTTCCCATTTTAAGTTCAACCAAAATATTACATGAAGTTTAAAAGATGGCGGCACTTCCCAGCAAAGCAACAGAATAATCCCTTCAACAAGGCTCAACAGAGACTTGATTCTGTTATGAACAAATAATGGCTTTTAATTGGATGAAGAAGGGAAGGCGGATGGCGGTTCTAGGCTTGGATCTGTATCTGAATGAAAACTGTGAGGACAAAATCTGTTCCCTTTTCCTAGCTAATCTTTGAAAACTAGCTGTAGGAACACTAGGTTAAACTGTGCCATAACTCCGTTGGGACGGCATTTGATGCCAACAAATTGTTTCCCACAATAGATGTCACACAAACCTCTCAATGACACTGTCCAAATCCATCTTCTGCATTTTCCTCACTGTTTGTTCCTCATGCCTCAACATTTTAAAAAGGGACAAGTGGCCCTTTTAGAAGTGAGTTTAAATGAAAAATATTCTTTCCTCCAACTCCAGGAAGGCAGCCTGGGTGCACTGCCCAACATTTCCAGTTTTTGCAAAGGTCTTCTCCTACAAACCCCTCATTTTACAGATGAGGAAACAAGCCCAGAGAGAAATGTCTTGGTCACGTGCGCATGATAAGAAGGGATGGGATTTCAGCTCAGGTTCTCTGATTCACCTAATCAAAAATCCTTAAGTCTCATGAGAGGGGAGAAAACTAGGAGGCTTGGGGAGGCCTCTGTGGTGGTTGGGAGTACCTAAGGCAGCTCTTTAAGAAAGAGGGAGGCAGTTGCAGGCATTGAGATGTTCAACAGAGATCAGAACCAAATCAGGGTTCAAATCTTGCCTCAGATACTTGAATGTGTGACCCTGGGAAAGTCATTTAACCCCAACTGCCTAGCTCTTACCATTCTTCAGCCTTTGAATTAACACCTGGTACCATTATAAGATAGAAGCTAAGGGTTAAGAAAAAAAATACAGCAGCAAGAAGCTCTAAGACATCTGGTTGGAGGTAGATTTTCCAAACAAACTTCATTAAAATGGAATTGTAAAAATGAACCTTTCATACAGTTAATACCAATTTAATGGCGGATTTGAGTCAAAGCTTTTTATTTTAAAAAATGTGCCTTTTCTTTTAGCACCCAATTAAATGCTGATGCTTATCTGTCAATAATATAATTTACATAAAACACTAAAACTATCAACAGCCTTGGCAAAACCCCCCCAAAGCATATGTAAAGCCAACCTATGATTGATGTTATCAACAGTATGTGAAAAATGAGGGATTTTCGAACAACACAACCTAATCTGGGCTGACCATGGAAGGTATTTCTTTTGGTCACGCCACAAAAACTCACAATCCAAAACCCTACAGCCATTGCCCTCCATTACCTCCCCCCCCCCCCCCCAACACTCTCTGAAAGGGAGCCATGAAGTTGTTGTTGGACGTAACTCAGCTTTCCACCAACATTCTTCCTTGGTGGTTCAGATGTGACTTTATAACAATCCGGGAGTAAATCTACATCCCCTCCAGCGTTTGATGTGTCATCCTGAGATGGGGAAGTCAAGGTCTTTTCGAAGCCTCTCAGATAAACACAACAGACGAGACAGTCAGTGAGATACCGAATCCCACCAATGATCCCCTTCCAGGTATCAGGCTTTTGGAATTCCTCCGAGCAGCTGACTGTAAGGCAATTCTGACTCCGCTACGTGCTGACAAACGCTTGGTGTGCCTGCAATGTCAAGGACCCGGGAGCTCTCCCCAACAGCCAGAACCCACTTGGGGCCACCATTAACTGTTACTGCTAACAAATGCTTCATCTTTTCAATAACCAAATGAAGTTCTTTACATTTACATAGGCTATTTCTTCTGGAAAATACACTGCAATTCCTTCAACAGGCCTGTTTTCCAAGACTGCAACTTGGTTCAGAAGTGGCTAGAACCTAAGCCCAGTTTGGCATAATCTCTAAGCACGGAGGCACAGCTGACTCTTAAGCCAGGCTAAAGCATTGGAGTAAAACTTGTATGAAGGTCCACACAATTTTTCTGATTAACCTCCCTTAATTCTAGTGCCTTTCCTCTAAGATTATCTCCAATTTACCCTAGCGTGTCTACCTGGCTGTAGGCATGTTTGTCTCCTTTGTTAGACTATGTGCTACCATAGAGTAGGGACTACTTTGGGCCTTTCTTTGAATTCCTAATCCATTACTGCAAGGCCTGGCACATAGTAGGTGCTTAATAAATGCTTAGTGACTTGGCTTGATTATTATCAGAAAAGAGTCACATATCTAAGTTTTGGGGAATTTATTATGACTTTCTAAATTTTTAATCATTTTCATAAATAAATGCTCTGCTATTAATTACAGATCTTTAAGATTAAAAAGTCACAAACCCAATTATATATTTTATCATTTTATTAGGAATAATTTCAAGTGGGTTATGAAGAAACTAATTCATTATTGAGTTTGATGAATTTTCCAAAATCTCTTAATGAAGATATGTTCACCAATAAACAATAAAACATCAGCTGAACTGTCATACACTGGGCGAAAAGTCAGGCTGATGCCCAAAGCAACATGCAACATAAAAAAGATACACTATAAAGGAAGACAATCTGCTGAGTAGGAAAAGCCACTTCAGTAGCAACTTTTTGCCACCAGCACAGAATTATCCAAATCCAAATCACACCAAGAGAAGCTGGGCTGGTTAATAAAAAAAGGTTCCAATGGCCTTCTGTGCAGGAAGTCTGAAGAGTGTTTTAGAGCATTTTCTTGGCTGGCAGCAGTAGTATTAGAAAGTCTTTTTGGCAAGGGAGAGAAATAAATACAAATGGAATGCTACATTTTGAAGTCAGCAGACTGTCCAAGGAATGACATAAGGTATCAGTAAAGTAGCAAGGGGAAACTTTAAAACATTATTTATTGGGACTCAAAAAAACATCCAAAACATATTCATTTAAAGGTTGTCACAATAGCTATGTCCAGGCATTTAGGCCAAGGAAGTAAAATCAGAAGAGTACACTTTTTTTCCAAGTTAAGGAGAATCTTTTTTTTTTTAAATCCAAGTATAACTGCTATAATAGCAACATTAAACTTGGTAAACAATAATTGGCAACAAAATAAGTTTAAATGCTGTAAAATCCTGCCCAAACCAGTTCCAAGATACCATTTAATAACCAAGATGCAAATTAATTTTCTTGTAACAAGCCTAGACCCAAATCTATCAAACATGTCCTTGGTTAGTTATCCAGTTGGATTTAACGTTTTGAGAGCTCATTTGACAGCCAGTCAAGGCCCTCGTACAGACCGGTTCCTTGTGTAGCACAGGTAGCCTGAACATACCACTGTGAAAAAAGAACAGAAAAAAACCCAATTAATATGAGAAAACAGTCTATTAAACTTTAGAAATAAACTTCTAAATCAGAACAAAGCAAGAAAATGGATTGCCAAGAAAAAGCATTCTATGGATTCATGTCAATTAGCATAAAACACAGAAGATATGGAAAAGTGCTAAAGGCAAACTATCCCAAGAAGGTAAATACAAATATTTGTATAAGCTAAATAATGCTTCTGGCACATCCTCAATTCCCGATCTCTGTCTAGGAGCACAACCAAAACTAAACAAGAAGATTACAGCCACCAATCTCACTGATGCCTCAACCCATAAAAATGGGAGGATAGATGGGGACTGGACTAGACAATCTAAAATTCTGACCATTTGCACTTTTCATAGTTTTGGTTTGAGTTAGGATATAAGACAACATATTTCTCCTTCCCTCTAACGTTGCTGTGTGACTTTGGGCCTCAATGTGCCCATCTATGAAAGAGAAGTTGGATTAAACAGATTTTAGTTGAGAAAAGGAAAACTGACAGGGAGGTAAAGAAACCTCGATCATAAGATGAAAAGCACAGAACAGAAAATTAGATTTACACATCCAGTTGCAATCCAAAGACATCGAGCTGCAAATCTGGCCCTAGCTTTTACGTCTCCCCCAAATATCACAAGATTCAAGCTATCAAAATAAATACAAAGATAAGACGTGTGTGTGTGTGTGTGTGTGTGTGTGTGTGTGTGTGTGTGTGTGTGTGTGTGTGTGTGTGTGTGTGTGGAGGGTTTTGGTTTTTGTTTTGTCTGTTTTTTGCTTCTCTAAAAGGTTTTAAGGGTTTCAAAAGGAATGAAAAAATGACAGTAATATAAAAGTCAACAAAGCAATTCTTTAACAGTAAATAAAACTGGCAGAACAAGACAGCCAAGTGCAATCTGCCTGCTTCGGGAGAGCGCACTAAGAGGGGGTTCTGGAAGGGAGCTCTGCCACCTCAGCAGGGTCAAGTCAAAGAAAACAAGCAGGGGTGGAACCAGCTTCAGGTTATCCTAAGTCACAAGAGAGCCATTTCCAAGAAGCTCTTGATGCTGTCCTGTTTAGTTGGGACTGTGGGGTAGGTCCCCACTAATGCTGGCCAAAGAGCCTCCATCATCAGTCCTCCCCAGTGGCGTGAGGCACTTACAGTTCTGTTGCGAAGGGACTGCAGGCCTAGTTTATCTGTCATTTCGCTGATCGCCATGGCATTGGGCAGATCCTGCTTGTTTGCAAAGAGCAGCAGCACAGCATCCCGCAATTCATCTTCCTGAAGCTGGAAAAATGAGATAAAATTCAATTTCCATCATTCCTTCCTTTGCTCCCACCTCACAGAAGCCCTGTTGAGCTGCCACCCCCTCTGCACACCTTTCACACTGACAGCCTGGGGTGGGGGGCAGGTGGTTCCCCCAAATAAACTGCTAACTACTTGAGGGCAAGGGTCATCGCGTGCCTCGCAGTGGCCTGGCAAAGGATTAACAAACACTCTGAACAAATGGCACATATCCAGCACCTGTACTTGGCAGCCACAGAGGAACAAAATGATGGGGAGTGGGGGGGGGGGGGGGTAGCAGGGGGGCACTTAAGGGTTCAATTCTTCCCTGGCAAACCCAATGCAAAATCATCCTAAGTGACAGAGCAGCGCGGACCCTGCTTCATTGTCCAGCCCATCTCCCATGCCAACCAAAGAAAGGGAGGGCAGGGGTCCAAGGTCTAGCAAATGCCCGTGAGTGCTGTCTCCTTTCCTTCAGACCTCTCCACTTATTTTCAGCCACCAGCTAAGGAGCTACCCCAGCCAAGCAGGATGGGAAATCAGTCCCTCCTTAAAACCAGGCCCATATGCCTTTGGGGCCCTGGCTAAGGGCAAAGTTCCTGATAGAAATTTACAGATGAAAGGAGGAATTATCAGGCTTCAAAGAGGCACAGAAAAGCTGCCATCTTCTCTTCAGATGGGTCAGGAGGGACTGGACCAAAGTACTCAGACATGACCAATGGCAAGAGAAGGGCCTCTTCGCTCACCTGTGCCATTACATGACAGCAAAAGCAACAAGTACAAGTGAGCTGAGGCTGACAGCTGGCCCTGGAGGGACTTCATGGAGTTTGGTTCCTTCATCTCTAAAAGGAGCCTGTTACTTGATTCCCCAACATTTCTTCCAGCACTAAAATTCAGTCTGACTCCAAAATGAACATGTTATTATCATCACTGCTTGATGGAACCCACTTAGCTGCTTCACCCTGAAAATCTATCTAGTTGAATACATCAGTTTAAATGGGAAGATCTTACCATTTTCTGCAGCTCTTCAGCACCTTCTTGAATTCTCTCACGATCATTACTATCTACCACAAAAATAAGACCCTGGAAAGGAAAATAAGTCTGTTGAACTACTTTAGGCAAGTTTAAAGGAATCACTGAGTAAACAAGCTAAAAGACACATATTTCTCTATCAGGATTTTAAAGTGAATGATTCCAAATAGAACTTGTACCTAAAACTCATGCTAAATCTACTGCAAAATAGTAAAATTGAGTAGTTTAATGCACTGAATCCTTTCCCTGACTTCTCTTCAACTTTTCATGAAAGTGGCTACAAGAATTCAAAAAGCAAGACAAAACCAAAGCACATCTAAACAGTCATGTCTGATGATTTAATTGATAGTTGGCTCACACTTAAATACATGAAGAAAATAATAATTTTAAAAACACAAATCAAAGCAGAAATGCTTTAAAAACAAAATTAAGAGCCCTAATAATATAATTTACATTCCTAGAACAATTTGTGGTTTAGAAAATGCATCTCCGAAGACAATGCTGAGAAGTGCCCAATGTGAGTAGCTCAGAAGGTCAAATAGTTTCTCATAAATGTGAACCAGAACTTGGAACACTAGTGCCAGTTACTTTTCCTCTCGCCAAGACAGAAAAGAGAAGGACTTTGGGGACAAGAGAAATCTGAGGATACCCTGAAAGTTGGGAAGTTTCTCCAAGATACAAGTGGGTGAATCAGTCCCTGTCAGTAAGATGTATTTTATCGAAAACATGCTCTCAAGTCTTTGGAAGGATCTGCCTTCTGCATTCCCATCAATATGCTTGTTCAGAGACTTGAACTTGTTAGCATGCCTTGGTTCAAGACGCTATTGGTCATGGTCATGTTAGCCTAGATATCAAATGTCCCAAAGAAATGACAAGGGGTATATCTGGCACCATCATTCATGATCAAGCTGTCCATCATTCTGTGAGGCCTGGACCATAAGACTGGGAAAGCTAACCCAGGACGCTGCAAGGCAAGTCCTTGTGCCTCTAATGCCTGACCTAAGAGTATCCCCCATCATCTCAGCTCCTGTGCCTGATCAGAGAATGGATGCCTTCAGCTAAACTGATACCCTGGGGAAACAAACCTAAACTCTGACCTCTGGAAAGAGACCAATCGCTAAGAGGAATTCCCTGTTGTTGTTCAATTATGTCCAACACTTCATGACTCCATTTGGGATTCTTTTGGGCAGATACTGGAATGAGTGGTCATTTCTGTTTCCACATCTTTTTATGATTTTTTAAGCTCTTACCTTCTGTTTTAGAATCAATATTATTATTGAGTGATAGTAAAGGCTAGGCAATGTGGATCAAGTGACTAGTCCAGGTTCACACAGCAAGTTAGTATGTGAGGTCATATTTGAACCCAGGATCTTCTGTCTCTAGGCCTGGCTTGAAACCCAATGGGCCACCTACTTGCCCTCTTTTTCAGTTCATTTTACAAATGAGGAAACTGAGTCAAACAGTTAAGCAACTTGCCCAGAATTATACAGCTATTAAGTCTCTGAGGCCAGATCCAAACTTGGAAACATCAACCTTCCTGACTCTACACCCAGCACCACTCTATCCACTGAACTACCTATCAACATTTTTGAAATTCACTGACCATCTTGTAAAGCCCATCCAAAGAACCTGCTTGGGCAGGTGGTGTGACTATTACATCAGTGTTTACATATAAGAAAAAGTAAAAGGTTTCTGCCTTGAAGCCAATACACAGTATTGACTCCAAGATGGAAGGTAAGGGTTTAAAACAAAAAGAAAAAAAAGAAAAAGAAAAAAGAAAAGGGAACTGTACCTGAAATAAAAGTTAACTGAAATCCTAACACCCGAGCAGAGGCTGGAATAAAGATCCTCTAAGTAAGGTGTTCTTTGTCATTTTGTTAAGCCATTTAAAACTAAGGCTTCAAAAAAAGACTTAACCATCATTGCTTAATTGATAGACAAGATCTGGACAATTCTTGGATGAAGAAATCAAAGCCATATATAGGCATATAAAAATGCTCTAAATCACTGCTTAGAGAAATGCAAACCAAAACAATGCTAAGTTATTATCTCACACCTTTCAGATTGGTTAAAATGACAAATGTTGGAGATGTGGAAAAAAGGGGGAAAACACACTGTTGGTGGAACTATGAACTGATCCAATCATTTTGGAGAGCAATTTGGAATTATGCCTAGAGATCATAAAACAATAGTATTGCTGGGTTTGTTTCCCAAGGAGATCAGGGAAAAGGGGGAAAAGCCTTTTATGTTCCAAAATGTTTATAGCAGCTCTCCTCATGATGGCAAAGAATTGGAAATTGAGGGGATGTCCATAAAATGGAGAATGGCTAAACAAACTGTGGTTGATTACTACTGTACCATAAGAAGTAATGAACAGATTCATTTTTCAAAAACTTGGAAAGAACTACATGATGAAAGTAAAACATGTAGAATGAAGAGAGAACTATATCCAAGTATAAATGTAACAAATGAAGAATAACTTGTGAATGTTACCTCCAGAGAATGAACTAAAAAATGGAAACATGAAAGACATAATCTATATATACACATATATCTATTTGCCAGATGATGCCTTTGTCATTGTGGGGAGGGGAGAAGCTGAGATACTTGGAAATAAATTCTTTTAATAAAAAAAAAAGTGAGAAATTATATTAAGAATGCTTCTACAATCTCAGACTATATTATAAAGCAGTGGTCACCAAAACAATCTGGTACTGGCTAAGAGACAGAAAGGAGGATCAGTGGAATAGACTGGGGGCAAGCAACCTCAGCAAGACAGTATATGACAAACCCAAAGATCCCAGCTTTTGGGACAAAAATCCACTATTCGATAAAAACTGTTGGGAAAATTGGAGGACAGTGTGGGAGAGATTAGGTTTAGGCCAACACCTCACACCCTACACCAAGATAAATTCAAAATGGGTGAATGACTTGAACATAAAGAAGGAAACTATAAGAAAATTAGGCGAACACAGAATAGTACACATGTCAGACCTTTGGGAAGGGAAAGACTTCAAAACCAAGCAAGAATTAGAAAAGAGTTACAAAATGCAAAATAAATAATCTGGAATACATCAAATTAAAAAGGTTTTGTACAAACAAAACCAATGTAACCAAAATCAGAAGGGTAGCAACAAATTGGGAAACAATCTTCATAAAAACCTCTGACAAAAGTTTAATTACTCAAATTTACAAAGAACTAAATCAATTGTACAAAAAATCAAGCCATTCTCCAATTGACAAATGGGCAAGGGACATGAACAGGCAGTTCTCAGCCAAAGAAATCAAAACTATTATTAATAAGCACATGAAGAAGTGTTCTAAATCTCTTATAATCAGAAAGATGCAAATCAAAACAATTCTGAGGTATCACCTCACACCTAGCAGATTGGCTAACATGACAGCTATGGAAAGTAATAAATGCTGGAGGGGATGTGGCAAAGTCAGGAGATTAATGCATTGTTGGTGGAGTTGTGAACTGATCCAGCCATTCTGGAGGGCAATTTGGAACTATGCCCAAAGGGTGATAAAAGACTGTCTGCCCTTTGATCCAGCCATAGCACTGCTGGGCTTGTACCCCAAAGAGATAATAAGGAAAAAGACTTGTACAAGAATATTCATAGCTGCGCTCTTTGTGGTGGCCAAAAATTGGAAAACAAGGGGATGTCCTTCAATTGGGGAATGGCTGAACAAACTGTGGTATATGTTGGTGATAGAATATTATTGTGCTAAAAGGAATAATAAAGTGGAGGAATTCCATGGAGACTGGAACAACCTCCAGGAAGTGATGCAGAGTGAAAGGAGTAGAACCAGGAAAACATTGTACACAGAGACTGATACACTGTGGTACAATCGAAGGTGATGGATTTCTCCATTAGTGTCAATGCAATGTCCCTGAACAATCTGCAGGGATCTAAAAATACTATCCACAAGCAGAGGATAAACTGTGGGAGTAAAAACACCGATGAAAAGCAACTGCTTGACTACAGGGTTGGAGGGGATATGACTGAGGAGAGACTCTAAATGAACACTCTAATGCAAATACCAACAACAGGGAAATGAGTTCGAGTCAAGAACACATGTGATAACCAGTGGAATCGTGTGTCGGCTATGGGAGAGGGAAAGTTGGGGGGATGGGGGGGCGGGGAGGAAAAGAAAATGATCTTTGTTTCCAGTGAATAACGTTTGGAAATGACCAAATAAAATAATGTTTAAAATTAAAAAAAAAATTAAAGGAAAAAAAAAAGAATGCTTCTACAAAAGAAAAAAAAGCAAAAAAAATTTACCTATCTTGATTCCTTTGAATTATTAAGGACCAGAAAATTCCCAAAGATAATACCTCTCCCTGAAATCCCCAAAAGTTATTTATAAATATAACTAGCATTGAAAAAAGGAAAGATAAGCTAAAAAAAGTTATTTTTTTCAAATAGGATATGCTGGGGAATAAATGATCCATATTCTATTACTCTTCTAATATTAGAGTTCAAAGAATCTGGACTCAGCTTGAGTTTAGAACATCATATGGTATGCAAAGAGAAAGAATGGTATCTCTCTAAAGCTGTTGTGACTACAGACAGCCTGATAGTCCACATAGCTAAGAATTGGAGGAAGAGCCTCTATCACCAAAATTAGCAAGGGACTACTCAGTACAAGTTGACAAGTTGATAAACCTCATGTGCAGAGTGTGCAACAGGAAAGTGTCTAAGCACAATTTCCAGAGAGCAATGCAGTAGCAGAGCAAATGTTAAGAAAGCATAGACATCCTGACACCCAGAACTTTCATCACTACTTTACTACTTTGATTGTAAAAAAAAAAAAGCTCTGAATTCCATTCCTGCTCCCATCTCTTTTTTCCTCTCTGAAGCCAGCCTCCTCAGCTTCCACCTCCCCTCTAGAACAGCCTCTGAATTCCCCATTCTAATCTTTCATTGGTCTTCCTCTCATTCCTTCAATCTATTTGCTATCAAGAAAACATGGCTCCCTGATAAGACACTGGCTTCCCTCTCTAGAATGAGGTACAACTCACTGTTTCTCCAATATATCAAGACAGAAGGAATCCACATAACCCTTGCTATCATTGCCCTCCCATCCACATACTTTTTAATTTTTAAAGGAAGCACTATTGCATTCCATATTAAATGGTACATAATTAAAATTTCAATGAAAAAAATTTTAATCCATCCAAATTTTCCTTTTGGTTTTTCTTATTCCCTTTCCCTCTCTCCTCCCATTCATCTTGTGTCTCCTCCTACCTGCTCCAATCTATTCCTCCTTTTCCTTGGCAATATTCCTCGATTCCTTGGCAAGTTTTGGATCAGAAGATAACAACACATAATTTGGTGGATGTTTTACATTTTCTTAACATGTACATCCTCCAAAAGATTTTAAGTTCTTACGGGGCAGAGATGGTTTCATTCTTGCCTTTGTATCTTCTACACCAGTAGGGTGTCTTTCCTATAGGTGGTGAGTAATAAATATTTTTGGAATCTAGCTAGACTTTAAAATGGTTGATATTTTCCCCCCATTGTAGGAAGTTGTACAGCTATTCAAATCCATTAGTTGTATTACTCCTGAAGCAACAGTAAGTTCTATTTGTTTCAGAGAAACATTTGGAATGCCAGCTGAAGAAGATGCCACAATGTCTACTCATGCCTAGTAACATGGTACAGGCAGAACAAGGATTAAGGTTGTATTCCTCCTGTTCATCTCGCAGAAATTTCTGAGGCGTTCCCTTATTTCTGGCCGTGCTATGATGTCCTCCAGCATGTCACTTGCTATTCATTTTTAATTCCAAACCTTCTTTATATGGAATGTTTACTCGCATCCCACAGGCTTCTCAAAGATCTCACTGCCAGGATCACACCCTCCCCATGTCGGGGCCTTTTATATACACACTGACATCTCCAGTTCACCCCCAATTCCCACCTTCACTTCACTCAGCTCCAACTGACCACAGTAAGAATCAGTCTGTGAATTTCGCCATCTACCACAGCTGTTCTCTCCACACGTCCCAGAAATCTGCATTCCCAGGATCCTGTGACCAAAGGTCTCTATTTCCTCTATCTCCTTCTGCCCGGCTCCTCAATGTTCTCTTCTTGGGGTAGCCTCACATTTCCCCACCTCCACGCTCTGGCCTAACTTTGCCTCTACGGTCTTGGCCTTATGGTTTCCAAGTCAATGTGGGTAATCAGAAGGTTGGAATAAGAGGTAAGGCTGGAATAGTCCAATTGTGGCAGCACCTCTTGGGCCTTGGTCCCCACTCTACCCATCCCACAAGTAAGCCAAGTAAAAATTGCCTCTTGTTGGTACTAAATGATGATTCACACATGCAGACAGCTTTCTTTCCAACAACCTTTCTGGGTCATGAATCAAAGTACCTTCATTTTCCAAATGAAATGTGAGAATAAAGTTAAGGGTTCGCGTCAGATCACGAAGCGAATAACTGTCAGAGCCAAGTCTTAAGCTCAGACACAGGATGTCAATAAACACAGAGCAAGTGTCTACCGTGTTCCAAACATTATGACATTGTCTTTCCACCTACAATTGTGTTTATTGGCCCTTCCCTAGAGAGAAACCATGTTACTCAAAATGCAATCCTGAGAGGAATTTAAGCTCTTGGAGAAAGTAGTAATAGGGAATATTTTTACTAAAGCAATCTATAATGCAAGGTAGTCTCTCCACATTCCAAGTGCTACAGATACCCCAATGACTAAAAGTGCTTTTATATCTGAAGCACTTGTGGTGGGCCTTGGAGAATAGGCACAAAGGCAGACTCCCGGGAGGAAAGAACATGAAGAGGTTTGGCTCTGGATCACTGCAAGACCCAAGCATCCTCTTGGTAGGGGGAAATTCTCTCCATGAAGACTAGAAATAAAATGGTTTCAGAATGGGATGAGGGAAAAGAGTCACAAAATCTCATGTTTCAAAATATAGATATATTGTTTCCTCTTTGGCTACAAAGCAAGGGAAGAACACTGGATCCCGTGCTGCAGCCCAGGAATTTGTTAATGGCCAATGGTAAACTAAGGCCAAATAGAGATGAATTATGATTAGGCTATGAAAATATACAAGGACTTATGATAGCAAACTGTTCCAGAGCTTTGAACAAGTCCTAGCCTAATTCCACAGCAAGGAAATCAGAAACAAGTATTCTATTTAGGTGTGAGTATGAGAACAAAATTAGATTTGGCTATGATTGATAGGAATTGGTAAGAAAAAAGGAAGTTGAAAATACCTTAGGTCTTCTCTAAAAGTCTAATCTGTTTGAATCATTGAGAAGTCTAGCATTTGGTAACTAATTATTACTACGCACTTAATATTAATAATTATTTAAGCTATACTATTTTAATTCCTTTTAATTGAAGAGAAGGAGAAGAAGGGCACCTTCCTTCCAGGAGAATGATAGTACCCAATACTCCTTGACCAGAAGTACCTGCTTCCCACTGCAGAATACCCCACTCCAAGATATAAGTTTTGAGGCGAGGATGTGCCGAAACAGAAGGAAACCAACTCATGTACACAAACTACCAGTCATTTGACCGTTTCTCTGGATAAAAACCTTAATTTCTTGGGCCCAGACCTGTGAATGTGTCTATCGTAAGGAGAAAGCTGCAGGTGGCTGGTCAATGCCTTGGAAAGCCAATGCTCTGGGCCGATCGGAGGCTATCGCTGGCCCTGGGTCCTCACCAGAGGCCGGGGGCTACTCAGCCAGGATGCATTGGAGGCAGGCCCTGAGCCCAAATTGTTCTGACTGTCCATCATACCTACTACTGCTCTTCAGCCTCAGGTTAAATATAGTTCAATGCACACAGCTGCTCCAACTACCTGGTTAGCAACACCCCAACTTCTGACCTTGCTTGACTATAGCTGATTACAATTATGTCATCCCATGTACCTCCCACAGATGGAAGGGCTCTGAGGACACTTTCATTCCAACTTGCTCATTTTGCAGATGAGGAAACTGAGGCCCAGGGAGGGTTTGTGATTTTCCAGGCATCACATAGAAGTGACACACAGAATGTGAATGCAGGATTTCATGGGAAGAGCAAAGACCTTTGCACAAGTAAGTTCTCAATCAACACTATCAAATTAAGTTCTCTGACAACATTTTGTCGAGTGTAATGAAAAGTTAAAAGGCCTAAAGTTCCCCTTGGCTATTTCATAATGGTGTAACAACAACAACTATCATCCCTGTCTTACAGGGGAGGAAAGTGAGGCTGGGAGAGATTTTGAGGGACTTGCCCAAGGTCATACCTACTAGTAGGCATCTAAGGCAGGATTCCAACCCAGGCCTTCTTGACCCAAGGCTAGCTCTCAATCCACTCTGCCACCTCAAAGTCACATGTTAATGATCTTCCCCACACAGGTCCTCTGCCCCTGAAAGGTTAGCTCTTAAAGGTTTCCCTGTGTCACTTCCCAGTCATATCCACCATTTCTAAAACTCCCCCAGCTTCCCTTGATATGCTGGGTTTCTTCATTATAACAACAGCAAAGGGGCAGCTAGATAGCACAGTGAATAGAGGAAGGCCTGGAAGGTCTAGAATTGGAAGGATCTGGGTTCAAATCTGGCCTCAGACACATCATGGCTATGTGACCCTAAGCAAGTCACTTAAACCTCCACTGCCTAGCCCTTACTGCACTTCTGCCTTAGAACCAAGACTTCACATCAACTCTAAGATGGACGGTAAGGGTACTTTAAAAACAGAAGCTACTTGAAGGCAGAGAATGTCTTGTTTATCTTTGTATCCCCTAGTGATCAGCACTATGCCTGGCCGCAGCAAGTGATGAATAAATGCTCTCTGTGGCAGCAGTGCTTGAACGGCTCTGATGACAGAGCCGTCAGCTCACCCCAAGATTTGCCTCAAGCTAATGGACTACAACAAAGAGGGGAACACACAAAGCAACAAAATGCTGACCATTACATACCACAAGGAATGGTAAAAAAAACAACCCACAACACCACAGTAATTACAGCAAGCTTCTGAACCATCACATACCGTCAATGTTGTTGAGTTTTAAAGAAAACTGTATCTGATGAAATTAAAAGGCTTAATTTTGTGTCCAGTACCTGAAAATACAATTTAACTCTAGGTAATTACCTCTACTGTGTAACTTTCTAAGCTAAGACTGAAAGTCAGTGAAGTAAGGATAGTGACAAGCGGAGGCCAATTCATACTCTGGGGCCCAAAACACCTTGGGATCACTTTGTCAAGTGTCTTCTCCAGGCCAAATTTAGTCCATGTTGGCATGAAGAAGGGACCGCCCAGGGACCCGCAAGTAGAGATAAGAGGGATGCTAACTCATGTGTTAAGAAACAACTTCTAATACATGTATATGTATATAGTTACTATATGGCAATAATACATAGGAATATCAGTATCCTACCTGTGTGTTTTGGAAGTAATGCCTCCAAAGAGGTCTAATTTTATCTTGACCACCAACATCCCAGACTGTGAAACAAATGTTTTTATATTCTACTGTTTCCACATTAAAACCTAAGAGGGAAAAAAACAGTAATAAGAGTTATGTAAACAGATTAATACAATCCACTGTTGCTATGTTCTTTATAAATTCTAATGAATATTTAGCATCTTTCAAAATTAAGAACTTGATTACAACAGTAGTGACTTAGCAATAAGTTGTTTTACTCCAATTTCAAAAAGCTCTTTACAGATTAGAATCAAACATGATTTTCCTTACCAATAGTAGGAATGGTGGTGACTATCTCCCCTAACTTCAGCTTGTACAAAATAGTTGTCTTGCCAGCAGCATCCAAACCAACTAGAGAAATGAAAATAGGTATTAATTAGATCCTAATCTGAAGTACAAACTACAAATATTTTACAAATATCCTAAAAGAACCTGAAGCTTTTCCTTAAAAAGTAAAATATAAGCATTTCAGAAATAAATGTAAAAATCAGAAGTGGTTTTCTACATTCTTTTTGAACTCTAGACAAAACCCATTTCAACTAAAGAGAATATTTTCTATTAGAAGAATTATCCAGAGATTTAACTTCTTATAACAGTCATAGCAAATATAAAAAACTAATTATGAGGATGGACTATAAACTAACCAAAAAACATCACCTCTACTTGGTTAGTATTAAAAAGGTGCAGGGCGTAGGAAAGAGGATCTAAGGGCAAAAATGATCTCTGTTTGCCTAAATATTTTCTTCCCAATGTAAGCTAAAAGAGCCAACCTGGTGTGGTAGGAAGGCCTGTGTTGAGGTTCTGTACCATAGATGACTACTTGGGTGACTCTGGGCAAGCCCAGGAAGTACTTTGGATATCAGCTTCCGCGCCAATAAAATGAAGTTGGATTTAATGGCCTGTAAGAACATTCAGCACTTAGCACAGTAACAGTCTCATGCCTAATATACTAAACCCTTAATAAATGTTTGTTGATCAACTCTCTACAGGTCACTTCCAGCTCTGCAATTATAAAGAATGCTCTTCTTGCCCTTCAAAATGAGATAATTATAGGCCTGTTTTAAAGCTTGAAAGGTAAAACACTAAAAGAGCAGGTCATATTTTTACAGTACGTAAAAAATGTCTTATATTTCCTTTACCAAAAATGCTAGTTTGTTCAGGTGTGACAAGCTACTTCTTTACAAAAAAAAAAAAAAACCAAGGCCAAGGGGTAAAGTGACCCCTCCAAGCTACCAGGCCATTTGTAGCAGTCTGAGAAGATATGTGGCTCTCAGTCCCTAGAGGACACTAGAATGCATCACTTGAAGGACGTGCACTAAGAGGGGCAGCTTTCTTGCTGGTGACAGACCCCACAATAAATGAACAAATGAATAAAAGGCAGGCTGTTTTCTTGGTCTGAGTGGTCACTGACCTATTACTACAGAAGGCATGTAGACAAGAAATCACAAACTCCTACTCGTCCTTTCCTTGCCAAATATACATACTACAGTTTATTTAGAGCATCTGAAGCCTCGCTCTGGCCACAGAACTGGCTAAAATTTGCAGCAGCAAAGAAAAATACCAGTTAACTGTTTACAAGAACAACAAAACAAAATGCATATATATAAGGACAAGTCTGGAGACGAAAAATTTTAAACATCAATTCCCTGGAGCATGCATTTAATGAGTGATCAATCACGCACAATGATCTTAACTTTTTGAGATAATGAAATATCGAATTTCCCCATCTGGTTTTTGTTGTATTTACTTAAGACTCAAACAAACTGAAATGACGATTTTCTCACTAAAGTCCAATTTGGCAAAAGGAGTCCAAGCTGTCAATTCAAAAATTGGTTCTAATCACTATACTATTACTCATTTCATCCATTACCTCAAGTATAAAATAAAATTTCAATTTTCTTTCAAAAAAGTACTCAATGAGTAGCACATTTGGACTCAATGGGGCATAGTGGGGGTGTCAGAAAGGAGGGCGGAGAGCCCAAGATTTTATCATCATAAGGAAATCCCAGCATTGAACTCTCTCCCCCACGAAGATAAGGAATTTATGATCTTTAAAAGTTAGAGATTACGAAACTTGCCCAGGGTTCACAGAGCCAGCACGTATCAGAACATGACATTACTGAACTTAATTCTTGAACCTAGAAGTCTCTAGGCATCATCAAACTGCCTCTCTCATGAACTGATTACTAAATGTAGTATTAGATGACTGATTCTTTCTGCAAAAAAATTCCATTTTTTAAACTTTCTCTTTCCTTATTCATCAGGCATTATGGCTTCTACTTTTAAAGAACCTATACTACTCTTTCTACCATGACTATTGTTGATTTTTGCCCTACCTTCAAGTATGCCAAACAAATTTAGACATTTTTAAAAGAGAGAATTTTTATAACTTGTAAAGTAAAACTAAAATAGCTCAGTTCCCTTAAGCAGATTCACCAGGACCACAAGGGAGCTCCAATTTCTGATGGAGCTAAATTATCTCTTAATATCTGGCATCCCCAGTAGTGGTAGTAGGGAATAAGGAACCCCTGCCATACTGAAAGGGAGCCTAGTGACCAAAGTCCAAAGTGACTTTATTCAAAATTTAAAATGGAAGCAAAATTCACTTATGGCCATCACCCAATGCCATCAAGTTAAATTATAAGTCATGTCTGCCATTAAAAAGTTGCCCTCAGGCAACTGGACCAGGAGATATATTATACAATTTATGTTAAACTAACAAAATTCTGTTCATTATTTTTTAAAATTAGTTGAATTTTATTGATGCTTCTTACTTTTTTCAATACTGTCATTTCCAGATATATTTGACTCCCAAAGAAGCCTCCCTTATGGCAAAGAAAAACATTTAAACAAAACTGACCCACTGACAGCATCTAACAGCATGCACCAGCAGTCCTGACTTCCTCCTCCTTTCTGGGACCAAGCCTGGTTGTTATCATAGGCTTACTTTTGGCATTCTCTAGTTTACCTTACTTGGGTATTTGTAAATGATTGTTTACTCTGCATCAGTTCTTACAAATCTTTCAGTTTCTCTGAATTTCTCTTATAAAATTCAGGTACATTTTCATCCCAATTTGTTAAGTTGCTTTACTTTGCTTCTAGTTTTTGCTATATGTTCTGACCAATATAGTATCCATAGGGCCCAGACCATCTTCCTCCTTGAGGGGTGAACTAAGTCAAAAGGCCTCGGCTCCACAGAATTCATGACTTTTCTTACACAGCTAATTACTTTTGCAAATAGATCAGATTGTAAAATCATTTTGCTCAGGATCCTTAAGAAGCACTGTTAACATAAAAAGCGGTTGGGTTAAGAATTAGTATCTATTAAATACCAAAATAGGCATTTAAAAAATGACAATTAAATTTTAGTATTTTGTAACAAGAACACAAAATAACGGGATTGTTAAAAGCCACCTAAAAAGTACAATCATGAAACTGCTTCAGGTACCTATAGTTTCTCCTGAGATGGGCTCTCTAATATACAGCATTAACTGATATACAACTTAATTAATTAGGACACAAATAAGTGGTATTCTAATTCATTTGTGCTATCCATTTAATAATGAATTTCCTTAATGTTGCCTCAATCTGTAAGAGGATCCAAGAAAAGTAAACAACCATTAATTATTCAGAAGGAGGAAAGGTTTTTAAAGTTTTAAAAATATTAACGTTGGACAAAATGGATATATTATGAAATTACTAATTTCTATTTCTATGGTAGTTGATATATAAAAATTGTGTGCATAAAGATAGAATTTCTACATAAAACAAACAATTCAGTGCTATGATAGAATCAAGATTTGAGAAATTCAGAAATTGTATATAACATCTTGAACCTGCCTGGACTTTTCAGAGGTGCTAATTAGCAGCAAAATGATCAAAAGATCCTTTCTTCTTGGCTTATGACACTCTCATTAGAAAAACTGAATTACCCAAAACATTTTATAATACTTTATGCTCCAAGTGCTTTGCTTCCAATGTAGTATGCAGTAGGACTTGTGCTGGGATCTACACATTCAAATCTGCCTGTACCCAAAGGGATCCAGGTCAGAAACAGCTACTGGCACACAAGCACCCAGGGGGAAGGTGGCACCTTCCAAGCCAGATGCCCTTTATCTACATGACTACACTAAGGACAACATTTCAACTCTAAGGAGCCCAAAATCATGACACTTAGCAAGTTCTACCTCCTACTTGAAAATGGCAATGTTTCAAAAATGCCCCCAAGCCAAAGCAAATATTGATTTCTCAGACAAAGTGTTATGGGGACAAATATTTAGGTTAATGTTGAGTTGAGTGATTTTTTTTAAATGCACTGACAGAACTTGAAAAAGAAATCCACTTCTGCCAGTCCAGAACTTCTCCAGACTAGACAAGAATCTCAGTTTCCTACTCCTCAGCAAAAACTTACCTTATATTCTGAAGTTTTTGCTATCACTTCTTTTACTTCTTAAAGTATAAAAATCTGCTATCTCAATGCAAAAAGAAAACCTTCCAAAATGTCTACAATAGCTTGTTATGAATCTCATCAAACAGCAAAGTGGAGTTCTGGAGACCTGGGCTGCTTGGGACTCTGGATGAGTCACTTGTCCTCCACTGGGTCTCAGCTGCCCTATGATAACACCAGGGAGACTGGTTCTTGAGGAGATCCCTATTGAAATCCTGCTCAACATGAAGCAACTTCATGTTCCTCAATACTTGGAGAATGTGTAGTCCTGTTGGCAGGGGGTGTTACCTTCCATTCACAAAACTCACAAGGTCCTCGGTAACTCCCATTCAATAGAATGCAAGCTCTCTGAGGGCAGGGACTGTTTTTTGTATCCCCAACACAAAACATTTGTGTTCTTGCATGCCGGTGTGTATATACGCATGCATGGCAAATAATCTTTGTTGAATGAAGAAATGCCATGTTCAATATTCTTTAATTATACAAATTAGAGAAATATTCCACCAAAAGAAAAACTGTAGGATCACACATTAAAAAAACCTAAATGGGGGCAGCTGGGTAGCTCAGTGGCTTGAGAGCCAGGCCTAGAGACAGGAGGTCCTAGGTTCAAATCTGGCCTCAGACACTTCCCAGCTGTGTGACCATGGGCAAGTCACTTGACCCCCATTGCCTAGCCTTTACCACTCTTCTGCCTTGGAGCCAATACACAGTATTGACTCCAAGATGGAAGGTAAGGGTTTAAAAAAAAACAAAAAAACTTTCATCTCTGGAGAAACATTATTCAGTACTATTATTCAGTATTAAGTACTACATGTAATAGAATCAGGACCATAGGTAAGGGTTTGTAGAACAGATGGATGATCTGAGGGAAGTTGCTTCCCTTATCTGTTTGTCCATCTATAAAATGCAGGAATTGGGTTAGATAACCTCTAAGGTGCATTCCAATTCTAAAAGCATAATCCTATGACCTCTGAGGCTACTTCCAGGAAGGCCTTTGTTCAAATACAGTTCTAGACACTAGCTGGGTAACCTCAGTAAGGTAAAGTCAATTCACTGCTATGTGCCTCAGTTTCTTCATCTATAAAATGGGGATAACAATACGACTTAACTTCCAGGTTTGTGCTGAGGAGCAAATGAGAATTTGTATTCCAAAAAGCTTGTATTGGCATTGTTTTGATAAAAGAATCACTAAACTAGGTCTTATGTATGTAGAGACAGTTTAGCAGTCAAGTTTAAGACAGCATTATAAAATTATCTGTCAATTTCCAATTTAGACCTTAGAAATCAGAAATCCAAATTAGGGACAAATCACCTTCTAGACAAATTCATGTATCATTCATCTGAACAATTTCTCCCTTGTAATGACTGCACTTTGCTTTGGCAGTTTAGTTGGCATGAAATACTTTAAAGGAGTATAAAGGAATTGTGATAAATTAAATATTTTTTTCTTCTAACTACTGAAAATTATTTAAAGGCAAAAGGCAGAAAGTAGAGAACTCTTAAAAGACATTTCTATAATCGTCTGGTAATTCAGTTATCATAACTCTATATTCCTAATGACCTTTTAAAAAAGGAAATACTGGCTCAAGATGTCTGAGGGTTACCAAACAAAGGAACAGGTGGAACCACTTGCAGGGCACATTGTGTTTACCATGTGCAAAATCATGCCCTTTTAATTATTGTCAGGTTTCAGGAGGGGAAGTAGCTTCATCAGGTTCTCTCATCCTAGCTACAATGTGAATTTTAGGGCAAAACCTCCATTTTCAAACACAACACACACAAAAAATACACCTTTATATAACTTTAATATATTTGAATTGAAAGGTATGTTAGGGGCAGCCAAGTGGTTGGTAGATAGTGAGCCAGGTCTGGAAAAGGGATATTCTGGGTTCAAATGTGACCCTGGGCAAGTCATTTCATCCCAATTACCTACTCCTTACTTCTCTTCTACCTTGGAATGGATGTCTGGTATCAATTCTAAGATGGAAAGTAAGGTTAAAAAAAAAAGGTATTGAATAGTCTTGGACATAAAAATGGTTTTAAATCAAATGATCATGATAACCAGCAGAAGAACAATGGAAGAGCAGAAAACCTACAAGAAACTTTAAGTTAAATTTAGAACCAAAAGTGCTTTTAATCTGAGAAAGAGATAAGTTGGCAATGTGAGTAGTTGGCATTTCTATACCTCTAAAACACCTTTTACATGCTTTCTCACATGACAGTAGATATATCAACTTTCCTCAATATCCTGCTCCTCTTGCTTTCAAACCAGGATTTTCACAATTCTCCAGAATAGCACACTCCAAAACAAAGTCCCTTTAGCTGAGCAAACAGCAACTAAGACACTGACAGACCACTGAATTCATTTTCTATGGGTTCTTAAATAAAATGACCCATCCATATTATTTTTTGTCACAAGAATATAATCAAGTGTAATTTACTATGTTTAATGTAAAGGTCAAAAATGAAATTACAGTTCAAAGTCCTTTCAGATTCCTAATCTCATTCCAGGTTGCCAGATTTCAAGTTGTGCTATTTCAGGGGCAGCTCACCATAGCCCAACAGATAAAGCCCCTGGCCTGGAGTTGGGAGGACATGGGCTCAAATCAGACCTCAGACACTTACTAGCTATGTGACCCTGGGCAAGTCATTTAACTCCAACTGCCTGGCCCTTGGTGCTTCAGTCTTAGAATTGATACTAAGACAGAAGGGTTTTTTAAAAAGATAAAATAAAAATAGTAAAGTTGTGCTGCTTCATAGTAACAAAAACTGAAAACTAGGCAAAGGATAAACAAATGGGAGTACATGAATGTAATGAATTTACTCCCTCCTGAAAAAGTACAAATATGAAGAGAAACATGAGAAAGGTAAAAAAAAAACCCGAAAGCAGAACCAGAAGGCCAAAATATGTAATTACTTCAGTAATATAAATGAAGGAATTTGGGGCTGAACCTTTGATTTCATCAGTATCGGAAAGTCCCAACGAGTAAACTCCCTATCAGTGCAGGCCAGACCTGAGTGAGAGCTAGGGCACTGAGAGGTCTTAAGTAACTTGAACCTGGGACAATCTGACTTCAAGGCAAGTTCTTTATCCACAAAGCCATCATCACATACAAATGACAGCCAACACTAAAATGTATCAGAACTAAGATTTTACATACACACACACACCTCCAGAGAATCAATGAGGATAGAGATGGTAGATTCCAAGTATAGGTTTTTTGCATGTGCTAATCAACTTATTTAAAGTGTTTTTTCTCAGTACTAAGAAAAAGCTAAGAAAGGAGAGGTTACAGGGAAATGGCCAATAAATAGTTTAAATGAAAAACATCAGTAAGTTTTGTTGTTCTTTTAAAAGTTGTGCTGTATGGAAACAGGGATACAAACACTCAAATGAAAAATGCATATAAACTCTGAGATCTCACAAGCAAAATCTGAAAAATAAAAATTAACTTTGAAAAAGGAAGTCATCTGATTTCCAACATATCTTTAACTGTCACTAAATAACTTGTGTGCACAAAGAATTAAGTTCAGGAATAAGAAAAAAAGAGAACTCAACTTTACGTCAAACTTAGGTGGACCTACTTTGTTACTAGAATACCCTTTTTAAAGTTTATTTTTAAAATTCTGATGGCACCATACTAATCGCACCAAAACCATTTTTTCTAGTTGATATACCGAAAATTTAGTAATTTTCAACACTTGCAGTTCATTCTAATCCTTTTTATTCTCAGAGTTAATATGGAGGAAATGAACTCTACCCTGGGAAGAGTCGCTTCCCAGCACACACATACAAGACACCACTTTGCCTGTATTTGAGGAAAGCCACACTTAGAAAAGCACTGTCAACTCAGGGAAGCAACTTTCCTACCCAGCCCACTTGGCCTCGAGTGGCTCAGAAAGTTCACTCTGTGAATCCCAGTCTACGAGTCAAAAAGCATCTCTCCAGCCCTACTACGTGCCCAGCCCGGCTGGAGGCACAAAGAAAGGCTGTGGCGAGTCCCTGCCCTCAGGGCGCTCCCAGTCTAACGGCCAGCAAGCACCATACCAAAGGAAAGTCGAGGCAAGGCCCCGAAGCCGAGAAGTCTGATGCAGATCGCAGCTCTTCTGCCTTTAGCAGTGCGACCTTAGGGAAGTCACTGGACTTCTCCGGCCTCAGTTTCCACACCGCCCCCGGGCCCCTCCCAACTCCAAGTCGAGGATAGGACGAAGTGAAGTTGGTCGTTTGGGGCCATAGGAAGGGTCAGCCCGCTCCCTACACCACCCCATCGCGACTCAAGCCATCCCCGGGGGGGGGGAGGATTCCGCTGCCCCGGGATGGGGGGCGAAAACCCGAGCCCTGGCACGCCCCCACTAAGAGGGATCCCAAAGGTCGGGGGCCCTAGCCTTGTAGCGCGCACATTACTGGGGGTCCGGGCAGGCCGCCCCCCGCCCCTCGCCCGGCCTCGCACCAGGCCCCCGCCAGGGCCTCACCCATCAGGATGCGCATCTGCTTCTTGCCGAAGAGGCGGGAGAAAAGCGATGAGATGGTGAGACCCATGGCGGCAGTGGCGGCGGAGACGGGCCGGGGGCGGCGAGCGCGGACGGGGACGGACGGGGGCGGCGGGCCCCGCGGCCTGGGAGGCGCTGTTCAAGGCTTCCGTTCGGAGGGTGGCCCCGGTGCGGCCTCGGTCTGGCTTTCGGGCGGCGGGCACCGGCAGCGGCTCGGTGGGCACTCGGAGGAGCTAGGACGCTCGCGCTCGACGGCTTGCGTTCGGGCTTTGCCACGTCACGCGGCGGCGGCGACCGCGAATTTAGGGTGGCGGCGGCGGCTCCAACGCGGACAGAATCGCGTCATCACTCCCAACCCCCTCTTCCTCCGCCCTCTTTTCCTGCCGGCCCGGAGCCACTGCGCCGGCGCCGAATGGGAGGAGGCGGGGCCGAAAAGCCAGGGGAGGAAGTGATGACAAGAGGCTCGCCTCAAGGCCCGCCCTACGCCGCGCCGAGACCAATTGGGTGTGCAGGTGGTTCTGTGCCGCCCCCCTCCACGTCCTCCGTTTTAATCAGCTGTATACGATTTCGCAGTTTCCGTTCCGTGGCATCTTGGGAAATGGAGTAAACCTTCGCCGCCCCGCCCATCAAGGGCGCGGCCACTTATTGTGGTGGCAGAGCCTACTCTGCATCGCTCCAGGCCCGCCCAGTTTGTCATGTGACCAGAAGCTTGGGCTTGGGGAGAGGCCACTTCTTCTACAGGAAGTAGTACTGGGGCCAAAGTTCGTCCGAGGGCTGGGGCTAGTTTCGTGTGTCCTTCCGGACTTCCTCGTTGAGGCCACGCAGCTTCCTTCCGAACCCTGTGTGAAACCGAGCCTCAGGCCGGGTTTTCTTATTGCAGCCTGGCGCTCAGAGGCCAATGAGGTGTATTGTACAGATGAGGAAACTGAGGCCCATAAGGGCGGGGTATGTCAAGTGACTGAGGATCCCACAGTTAGAGCAGGAAGGGGTCTGCTCAGAGGCCAGTGAAGTCTATTGGCAAAGGGTGACATTAAGGGTCACATGACAGGATCATGAAACTGGTAGGAACCTCTGGAGCCAATTCAGTTAGGACGCTTGCGCTATGGGAGAGAGGGGGGAGGGCTGAGGAGGGAAAGGAGAAAGTGACGGAGGATTCCGCCTCGCCGCCCACCCCACGCTGAACCTAGGCCGATGGGGTGCTCCAGCAGTCTAGTGCGGCCTCCTCCACGTCCCCTTTCCGCTCCGAGGCATCATGGGAATTGACGTATTTTCTAAGGCGCAGCCATTGATTGTGGTGTTACTATGTACTGGAGCCATGCCTCACTACGGTCCCGCCCTGTCACGTGACAAGCAGCCTGGGCTAGGGGGAGCTGTCCCTCCTGCCAGAAGTGGGGCTAGAGTCAAAGTTCGCGCGAGAGCCCAGGCAAGTTTCTCGCGTTCTTCCGGCGGACGACACTCAGGCCATGCAGTTCCTAGCTGGTCAGACCCTGAGCATCCAGAAAATCGATCCCTGGGCCTATGTCCTTGCCACTCTCCCAGAACGAAGGGGAAGAAGTGAACTAGAGCAGGAAGGGGTCATGACCCCATCTTTGGACAAAAGAGGAAACTGAGGTCCTTGGGGCAGGTAGGGGTGTCAAGTGACTGAGGATCCCAGAGCTAGAGCAGGAAGGGGCTAGCCCAGAAGCTAATGAGGTCTATTGGACAGAAGAGTAAACTGAGGCACAAGAGAGTTAAAAGTATTAGATTTGGACCCCATCATCCAATTTTTATTTACAAATGATGACCCCGAGTCACATAAGTAGTAAGGGAAATGCTATTTGAACCCCAGGCCTCTGCCTCCAGAGCTGCTGTGATTTTATTGCAAGCTAGTTCTCATCTGAGAATGGAAAAGTTGGTATCCATGAACACTTCTACCCCCTGGGCTTGGCTCCCACTAAAGATGGGGGGGGGGGGGGGAACCAAACTGAACTGCTTACTGGCTCTCCCAATATGGATTTGAAACCCAGCTCTGCCATCAGGTGACTGGCAAAGTCCCTTAGCCTCTTTGAGTGGGAGTCAGTTTTCTCACTTGTAAAATGAGGGAGTTGGATTAAATGACATCTAAGATCCTTTCTTGCTTATCCACACTCAGGTTCTGCCTTCCTTCAGTACCAGATTTTGAAAGCAAAGCTGCAGTAATCAGAAGCCTCATTTGAGCAGACCTAGCCTCTTTTGCTGCAATAGGGCAATATTACTGAAAACTTTGCAAAGGCTACACGGGACTAAAAACGTGTCCCAATTCTCTAGTGTAGGCATTAAACTGGGCATGTAAGGAACAGGACAGGAATTGATTTTAAAGAGTGTATATGTGTGTATATTTAGGGCACAGAGAGAAGTGGAAAAGAGGAAAATGGTTTGTTTGGGGCCTTGGAAGTTGAAAGTATTTGTTTTTAATGTATTTTCCTAATTTTATTCTGAGTTTCCATTATAAGTAAATTGTCCCTTTTTACCACTAAAATGTTATATCGCAAGATCAACATTAATGATTATAGAGAAAATTTTCAGAGAATATTTAAAGCAAATGATTTTTTATAATCAGACATTTAAGTACAATGGGAACCTGTATTCTACCTTTTTCAATCAATTGTGTGATGATAAAAGTATTGTCTAGCTCGGAATATTGAATGATTGACTGAAGCAGTACCTTCTAATGTCCTCATCAGGAATGTCTTCCAAGGATGTATGGATTATTCAAACAACATTTTTACATATTTTGCAAAGTGCTCTGGTGCCCTTTTTTTGTTGTTTTAACTCGGTCCCTGAGAGACTACCACTATTAATTAAAAAAAAAAAGAAAGCCAAGTTTTGGTGCTGTTTTCCTATGCCATTGGTATAGACCAGCTAGATGACAGTGGATATAGTGCTGGGCCTGGAGTCAGTTCAAATATGGCTTTACTAGCTGTTATTGCTTGGTATCTTTCACTTAAAATCAATCCTTCAGTGATTTCAAAATTGTTCACCTTCAGTCTGGCCCTCTGAAGGATACATTTGGGTCTGAGTCAGCTGCTTTACCCATCTTCCTTTTCTTCAATGCCAATTCCACTTTCACATTTAAGACTGTAAAAGTTTAACAAGTCTTGACACCTTTTCTCCATTGCTCTCCTAGTTTCAGTTTAATGCCTTCAGGGTGGCTTTGCTTTATCAAGAGTATCATCTTGTTCCTGAAGGGTAAGACTTTATAGCATTCAAGCTATTTCCTGCTAGTGTGACCCTGGAAAAACTCCTAAGTTCTCTATATTCATTCTCCTCTGGACTTTCATTAGGAAGATCTGAATTTAAAACAAACATTAGCTATGTGCCTCAAACATAGCTATGTGACTTGGATGGATCACTTACTTGGCAGCCTCAGTTAAGTCATTGGAGAAAATAGCAAGCCAGCATTTGTGTGTGTCTGTGTATATGCAGCAAAACACTGATATTCTTCTCCAACATATCAATAATGACTTATATTATTCAGGAAATGAGAGACTGGAAAAGGAGAGGGGCCAGCCATGGACCTAGAGCAAGAAATAAATGTGCCATGTAGAAGGTCTTCAGGAACCCTGAAATTTTAACTCTATGGTTTTTTTAATGGAGGTTTTATGAAAGATAAGCAAGAATTTCACAGGATGACATATTGGGGGGCTGCTGTCTGCACTGCCAAACAGTGTGCCCATATCAATGAAATAGTGAATGTGATTCAAAAGAGCAAGCATTTCTCAAAGAATGTGTTCAAAGCATTATGCTAGGCAACTAGTCTAATCGTTGGCATATATGGTTGAAAACAAAAATCTGGCTTTAATAAATTTCACAAGTTACATAGTAAAATATGCAGGGGCATAAGAAGCAAGTTCTAAAACTCCTAAGAACCTAAGAGATTGGCTACTGTGAAAATCTGAAGTTATTACTTACAAAGCAACTGTTTAACAAAAGTTGGAAGCCAAGAGGGCTTGATCAGAAGGAAGAAAAGAATCTGATTGTGGGAATCACATTTTTATGTGGACATTATATCTAGACAGAAAAAGTTAGTAGCAGGAGACTTGAACCTAGTTTGTCCTATTTAATGACTCTATGCTGCTTCTTTTGTCTTAAAATGTAAACATCTTCAGCAAAGTTTATTTCAGCCTTGTTAAACTGACACAATACCCTGCCACACCAGTGGCACTAAATAGATTATTCTATGCCATTCACCACTAACATCTATGACTTAAGAACTAAGAGTTCTGTTTCTTTATCTGATTTTATTGATGGGGCAGTGTGGTCCACTGGGAAAAGGACTGGTTTTGGAGTCAGAGTCCCCATGTTAAAATTTCAGCTCTGTATAACACTCACTTCAAAGGTTCCCTTTACCTTCTGTCTTAAAATCTATACTATCAGTTCCAAGGCAGAAGAGTGGTTAAGAGATAGGCAATTGGGGTTAAGTGACTTGCCCAGGATCACATAGCTAAGAAGTATCTGAGGCCAGATTTGAACATAGGTCCTCCCAACTCCAGGCCTGGTACCCTATCCATTTTGCTATCTAACTGTACCAGCCTCCCCCTCCACTTTTGAATTTATTTTTAGTTTTTACTGGAGAGTTTCTTGATGTCATTTGCAGCAGTCTGGTGAAATCTAGGGACTCTTTCAGTGTTTTTAATGCATAAATATTATTCATAGCATTAAAAAGGAAACCAATTTTAAATGCAATTATTAAAATTATAGAAAAAAACAACTTCCCAGACCTCAGGTTAAGAATCCTGGCACTAGATTGCCTCTGAGGTGTCTTCTAGAGGGAAAAAGGGAACATGGCCACTGCTGATACTGCCTAGAAAATTGACAACTAGTCTTTCTGATGTGGCAAGGCCTACAGTGGGAATTTAGAGAATGGACAAACTTCCAGTGGCCTCAAATTAGAGTTAGCAAGGGAAATGATCCCCACACTCTACCAGCTATGCCTTGGAATCCAGGCTTCAGAGAAGACCCAGAGAACCCACTTGAAAGCAGCTTATTAGAATTTTTAAGATAGTCTCTATTAATTTCTACTTTTTATATTTAAGAGAAAAATGAGTTTTTTGGTAGGAGACCCCTTGCTGGGCAGGTCTGCAACTGTTGACCCCCTGCTGTTCAAACTATCAGCTGGTGACAGAAAGATGTAGCTGAGTATGCTTTGCAAGTTGCAGACGGTTGGCAAGGGCTTTTTGTCTCTGGGTTCCCTGGGGAGAGGAGTATGTGACTCATTCTCTGGAACTTTGAGGAGACTGAAAAACAGATTTAAGGCCTTAGTAGCCTTATTATTAATAATTTGGGTAGATCGTGATTATATTATTAGATAGAAAGCAGCGAGGACCCAGGCCTAGCTAGCAGATAGATGTAGGGTTTTTTAGAAAAATGTAGTTAGAATTGGGATCTGGGGTATAGTTACAAGCTATTGTAAGATTATTTTCACTTTCCTCCTTCCTATTTCCTATCCATATTTCCTAATAATAAACTGAGCGTTTTGTGTTTAATAAACTGCGCACTAGCTTTTGATCAAACGCCTCCCCCCTAAAATTTAACCCTTCACAAAATGAATCTGAAGAGTATTGATTCTTTGATACCAGTTTCTTTCTTGAGAGACATGATCAAATAACTGAAAAATGGTATAAAGAAATTCGAGAATTAATATTGTGTAAAAAATAGACACTTGATGCTACATGCATGTACTGGCTCTTCAATAGGTCACTGAATCTACACTCTCAGTGGTGTTTACTTCTCTAGGATCACTTTTACTTACTCCACTAATTAATTTTTGCAGCAAAATCCAATGAATCATTTATTCCACAAATGCCAAGCAGCTCATGAAGCAACCAAAGCAGATACTTACCCCATTATACACCCAAGAAAGCTGTGTGTGAGAGATGAAGTAACTGGACCCATTACCACAAAGGCAATAAGTTTCAGAGGTGGAATTAAATCTCCTGACACCAAGTCCACTGGTCTGTCCACTCCACCACACTTGCCTCCCATAAGATCACTGAATTAAAAGGGCTTTGGGAATCCATTGGATCCACTGGTCACCAGGTAGGACTGTTTGGCAGCCAAGCACCTGTTTTACCTGGTATCACCTACATAATTACAATATAAACTCTTAGGGAAGGGGCTGGTAAGTACACAATAAATAATTGTTGAATAAATGATAAATTGGAATTGGTTATAAAATCTAAGGAAAAAGGAGAAGAAAGCACAATTTAATGCTCAGCATGATTTTTCTCCCTCCTGATATAGTACTAAATCCATCCAGTTCTATTCTAGTGACTCATCATAGCCTAAAAGTGATCCTGGTTTTCTCAAAGGCAATTCCAGGGGTGCAGCCCAAGACCTGCCAGATCTTACCATGAAGGCCCAGTGAAGGTCATAGGTCAGTTGTCCAAAGAATCACTAGGCTGGCTGCTTCAGGGTGATGCATTTCTCAACATAGAGGGGCTACAATCTTAATTATGAGAGGTGGGACCCGTATAGTTGGAGTTATAGATCCGAAGTATGGAAGATGCCTACTCACCTAAAACAGTGGGTGGTGCTGGGCCTAGAAGGTCTCAGTTCAAATCTGGCCTCAGATACTTTGTGGCTTTGTGACCCTGAATGAGTCACTTAAAGTTTGCCTCAGTTTCCTCAAATGTAAAATGGAATAATAAATCCTACCTTCCAAGGTTATGGTGAGGACCAACTTGCCTATTTGTGAAGTATTTAGCATGACTTCTTCATGCAGGAGGCATAGATAAATGCTTGTGCCCTTCTCTGTCCCCTTGGAAGGATCAAATGAATTTATATTCATAAAGTGTTTAGTGGAGTGCCTGGTGCTTAAAGAAAGTTTGTTTTTTTCTTAGTCCAAAATGACACACAATATCGCAAAACCTTTTAAACATACAAGACTTTAATCGGCCACTCGCAGACCATGACCACAAATTCCTCCTCCTTCTCAGAACCTCTGTTCATTTCCTCAGTCAGTAGAAGGCACAGAACATTCCAGAGCAACCAGAAAGCCAAGACTCCTTCAGATGCTGGTGATGGTGGCCACAGGATGTGAGGGGGTTCTTTAAACAATGATCTCTCAGACAGGAGAATCATTGAAAAATGAAAAGCTTCCAATCAATCTCAATTCCTAATCATTTGAGGGTCCTCCTACAAACTCATAATTCTTAGTCAAGCAGTAAGCTATGGAACGTGATATGGTTGTCGATCAGTATTATGCTGCGGGTAAATACAGTATGGAATCTATGTAAAGAAACTAATGCCATACTGATGGGCATTCTTAATTTTGCTACTCCTTAACTGTGCAAAACAAAGTATCATATAGTGGCATAATTTTAAAGACATTCATGATACAACACTATTAGATTTCAGCTTCTGGTCACAAATTGTATATAAATGGTACGAATATTAAAATACATCTTTTTTAAAAATATACAACGGTGACCATTTGTACCTAAATAATGCTTCTCAGAAATATATGAAATCCTTTATAATACAAAAGTAATTGCCCCTTTCCCCTAAGGAGAACTGTAGGCTAACAAAATACCTCACCTGATCCAAGGCAAACTCTTCATTTAAAATAGGATAATAAGAGCATATTTTCCTAACTGAGGTATGATCCAAGAGACCGTGTCTGTGAGAAAAAGGGTAATGTTGTCAGATTCTCCTGGGGAAGAAGCACCCTAAGAGACATAACTAGCAGAGAACAACTACTGTCGCTTTCTACAGCCTCTTCAAATTTGGTTTTCTGGAGGATCGTGGGATATTGAGCTATTTACACACATCCTCATGTGCCTATGATCTTGGAGTGGCTTTTGCAGGGACCGATTTTAAAATACAAAGCACAGAAGTGTTATTTTAGCAGCCCCCCCTCTTCGGTTTCCTGGCATGGTAAACAAAGGATTCCAGGTCTGGCAACAATAGAAAAAACTCTCAGTGAGGATGCTGGTTTGTTTGTTTTTAAAGACAAAAATAATGACACTGTTAGATCACTACAGAGACTAACATAAAAGGCCTGTGAATGCTCTTTTCCTAAGAATATTTTAGTTTAAAAATACTTTCTCTGTGAGGTTTGTATGTCAATTAGGAGAGATGGCTTTGAGGATAAGCACCCAAGCTAGTTCATCTTTAAGGGTAAAAGGTAACATTTCTCCTCCCTAATCCATGATTAGTTCTAGATACCTTTCCATCTTTGGAGAAATTGGCAAAATTTTAAAATAGAGAAAAAAAGGAATGAAAAAGTACAGGGCAATAAAAACATTGCTACCAAGAAATGTTCTGGGAAGGCGGCATCCACAATTTGTAGTTAATGATTACTCAGTAAACTACTTGGAAAGGGCGAGTCAAGACCAGCAGCTCAGTTTTGTGAAAATGTAGGAAAAAGGAAGGCACTAATTGCGCATTAATTAGTTATAACTCTACAAGGACAGCTCAAGACTTTTTCCTTCCTTTAAAAATAACATATAGCCAGTGTGAGCATGACATTGTTTCTCCCTGAGTTTTCCCATGTTTTGACATGACTGGACCCAGCAGCACCAGTGTCCAAAGGCTGCAATGCCAGCACCGCAGTCTGGGCTCATGCTGTGTGCCAGCTTTGGCCTCCCAGGCCTCCCTCAAGAGCACTTGTTCTTAAGCACAATGACCAACCCAGGAAGGCCATTCCACCACATGCAGATTTCCATACTTAGAAATAATGCAACTGTTAGTCTCATTAAAAAAAAGGCACCCGCTATCCTCTGGGCTCCTCCGCCATTTTGCTGGATTTCCTTGGGGCATCTTCTTGTTGTGTTTGGGGGCTTCCCATTCCACCATTCTTCTCATCTGGGAAACACGGGAGGCAGCCCTCACTCTGTGCCAGTTTTGAGCAGTATGCTCTGCAGGTCTTCTGGCAGTGCTAAAATAATTGCATCTATGTGCGTCTGTAACTTTTCCACAGTGCCAGGTTTCACAGGTAGGTGCTCTTGATGAGCCTGTAACTATATAAGAAATGTGTAATATAGTCTCTACTTCAACCCAATAACATTTATTAAGCACTTACTATGTGCTAAGCCCTGGGCATACAATTAATAACAAGTAAGACAGTCCTTGCCTGCCCTCATGGAGCTGATGATCTAAAGTGATTTTAAAGGATTAATTACATAATTTGGAGCAAGACTTTATATCTTCTTTTAAAGACTTTTTAACTGTCTGACACAGAAAATTTTAAACTCAGTGCCTGACCCTGGCACTTTACAGCAATTTATAGTGTCCTTCACTGGGCATTTTGATGAGTGGCATCTCTGATGCACAGACCCCAATGCAATAATAACCTTCATAGATAAGGTTTGTTGGTTTTGTTTTTTTTTTAATCTTAGAATCAAGACTGTGTATCAGTTCCAAGGCAGAAGAGAGGAAAGGACTAAGCAATGGGGTTTCAGTGACTTGCCCAGGGTCACTAGGGAAGTCTCCGAGGACAGATTTGAATCTAGGACCTCCTATCTCTAGGCCTGACTTCACTGCCCCCTCGCCATAGATAAGTGTGAGTTCTGATGACCCATGTTTTGGGAAGCCCACCCTGGCTTCTTTATTTCTCATCTCGAGATCACAGCCATGTATCCTCAGTAGCTTGCTGCATGGAGTGTACAAAACATCCACACTCAAGGCCTAGGATGAGGAGCAACACTTTGGTGAAATCCTCGCACAAGTCAATCCGGGTTTAGTTGTCCCATCTACATACCAGTTTACTCTTCAGCTTCAATACAAGGTCAACGGTCTCTACTTCAGTGTGTTTCTGGATCCAGAGAAGCAAATCCTATAAAAACATAACAAAGCCAAGTGAAGACAGTTGTGCAAGTCTTTTCATACTTTTACATGCTGGTGGTTTACATTAAAATGAGAAAGTCTCTTTGCTAGAGGAGGTAAACAATCCTCCAGGAACACGTCATGAAATCAGGAGTATGACCATCTTCAAGTCTCTCCTTGCTGGCAGTTCCAGTGACCATGAACCTCAGATAATGATTCCAATTCATGAGAGCCATTAGCTCCTTCTTAGCCACTGAGTACAACCCATCACCCAGGACCCTTTAGACTCGGTGCTGGCAGGGACCTCGGAGAGCGCCTAGACGACATCCAGCCCTTTCCGTAGAGGAGGGAGCTAAGGCTCACAGAGATGAAGTGGCCTGACCAAGGCCTTGCACAGTTAGTGCAGAGCTGTGCTTACTAGAACCTAAGGACTGATTCTTACGCCACCGGTTAAACCACGCCAACACTGCTGCTGCCTTCTCAAAAGTAATGCTTCCTGGAAGTCCTTGATTGTGGTTTCCCTCAACTTAGTTTCCAACTCAAAAGTCACCATTAGTGTCCACTGCTCTGTTAAAGCTACTTCTAAATGAACCTAAGTGAAACTTTTATATTAAAAAAAGTTTTACTTAGAACACTTTAATGAAATTTCACTGAATGAAAAAATTCAAAAAGCTAATGATCTGAAATGAATTGATAAGCATGATCTAATTTCTATTCATATCAAATGTGGAATTTGCAGAATGGAAGTCCATATTTTGCACTTCTTTATATGGAGTAGGGCTTCAAAAAAATCTATCTGAGGATAGATTTCCACCTAAAAATAGACCTTTTCACTTTCTTTAAAAGGATTTATGTAAAAAAAGAAGTTAAACTGTTTTCAAACCTCTTCACAAAGAGCTTCTAAATGTAGTGCTTCCAGTTTCTGGGTCATCTCCTTCTTTCGAGTCCTGAACCAGCCATCAAAGTTTGGAGATTTCAGAAAATGTCTTAAGAGAGAGAGAGAGGGAGGAGGGGAAAAAGCAGTCAAGCAAACATGAATTCTGACTCCATATTTCTCCCTATCAGTGTCTTTCCTAAATACAGTTCAGTGAACTGTGCAAAGGAATGGGACCCAACATTCTGGCAATCTGAGCCTTGAACTTGTGGCGAACCTGCATGTGTGCAGAAAAAATCAGCTGACCTGTACAGTCCTCTCCAATCGCCCTTCAATCTGGAGGTCAGCTGAGGTCCGGCTTTCTCCAGTGTTTTCATAAATTCTTCTGGAAGAAACTGTCTCAACTGTGGTGGGCTCTAACAAAAACGACACAGACTGTTAAAGCACTGGAAAGTAATATGTTTGTGGAATTCAATTCATAGGCTGGGAATCAGTGAAATAAATTGGAACTTTGTGAAAATATGCATACCTTCCATGGAGAAATGCTCTTTTGCAGAGGCATTAAGCTTGCTACATATCTTTCCTAAAACCAGAAGTAAGACAGGTTAATAGAAGGATTATGGGCCCTTTTCTGCATTCTTGCCCTCAGGGCTGATTCATTTGCCACAGGCTTCTATAACGTTTTCATATCAAACTTCTAAATAGATCTGGACAGAGTGAAGCAAACAGAACTAAGAAAACAATATCCACAATGACTAAAACAATGTAAGCAGAAAGATGCCAAATGCCATCTAATGATAATGATCCAGCTCGTCCTTGAGGGAAATATGAGAAAATCAACTTCTTTCAGAAGTTTTAGAGCATAGTGTATGTGTATCATCAGACTCAATACGTCAGTTAGTTTGGCTGAAGTGCTTTCTTTAATTACTCTCAAGATTGCATTTTTATCACAAAGGATGATTTGCTGGGCGGGAGAGAAGGATATATTCAGAAACAAAGGTGATACAGAATAAAAGCAACAATGAAAATGTAAAATTTAGTATGTCTGCTTAAACTAAGAAGATGAAAAGGTTAAACATGAGCCTGCACCAGCTCTCTCTGATCATCCCTGTGCGATCTACAAGGGATTCCCCACCGTCTATTCTTACCTACGTAATTAAAGAGCTCGATGAACCTGTTTTCCTATTGCCAAAACCAATCCAAATTAAATTCAACGTATGGGAGAAACCCAATAGAAGAATGTGGCCTGCTTACACCAATCAGAGAACGCAAAGGTCTTCTCAATGACTGAATTTCCTTTGCTACTTCCCATGATCCTGCTTTGTCTGTACCCCTACCCTCCATCAGAAATAACGGTTGACGAAATCTAGCATGACTTTAATAGAGGAAGCCTCCAACTCCCAAAGGTCCTCCCAGTTAGAGGTGACTCTTATTACAGAACAGCCATCCTTGTCTCTGAGCTGTCCTGGAACTGAAATGGCCCCTATCAGGTCATTAGAAGCCAGTATACCAGAATGGCACCCTCTCCTCTTTGCCATAAATACATAAATCTCCAATGCCACAACACATCTGTTTGAACCTCAATGAGATAGATTTGTTTTGGGGGCAGGGGAAGAAGGTGTCAGTCTCAAAACAAAACGTTAAAACAGGATGAGGCCAAACAGGCTCCTCAATGCTGACTGTACTGGTCTGAACAAGGAATGCCCCTTGTCTACCCAAAACTCAGCTTTTATAACTCTGCTGGGTATTTAAGACGCAGTCTAAGCCTCCACCATCTCCCATCCACAGGAGCCACAGTTGACAAAACTACCCCACTGGCCCCTTCACCCAGCTGTGCCCCTCTATGGGCTGCTGCTGGTGAAGCAAAGGAGACGGCTTGCAAGCCCTCGCTGCCCTTCCTTGCTGGCATTCCAGGCACGTCTCATCAATGCTCCCCCTGGCTGGCCATCCCTGAACCTAGAGATGATCCGAGCCACGGATGGGGAGCTCAAGCCGTCACCCTCATCTGTCTAGGCTCGGGGCCTTTCCTGGGGCTCGGATCCCCACTTCCTGAAAGGTGAACCAGGACTTTGCTCCCATTTAGGGAAGCTGCTCAATGACACAAAACAGACAAGGAAGTGTGAGGAAGACTCGGGTGAGGGATTCTGCAACAGCCCAGCACCCCATGTCTGCTTGCCATTTGCCACCTCCCTACTTTCACAGAGAACCTCTAGTGTTGTGACACCTTCATGTCATGTGAGTGAGTAATTAGTAACCGAGTTGGCGCCACATCTTCATGAAACTGAAGCTTATTTACTTGGGGGGGGGGGCCATTTCCCCCAACTCGGTCAAATGGTTTTTATTCGTGTGGTCCTTTTAATTTTAACTCGGGTGGTAAAACTGCCTTTGGGTAGGTTTTCCTTTTGAGGAGAGATTATTTGAACTCTAATGCTTATCATCTAACCAATATGACAAACAGAATGTTCGCAAGGCAAGACGGGGATGGCATCCCCATTAGGCAAAGGAAAAGCACTGGGCCCAGCATGCGGGCAGACAGAAGAGCAAAGCGTGCAGGGGAGGAGCTGGAAGTGTCTGCGAGAGCTACTGCGGGCGCCGTGTTTGCTCCAGGAAAGCAGAGACACACCGTGGGTGGCTACGGGAGCTGCCCGCCGGACGGAGGCAGAGAGCAGCACGGACCATCTCGGTGGGGCCTTTTCTGCCTCGTCCTGGGGTACCTCCACCACGGGCCAGTGCATGTTGTAGGCACTCACTGGAAGGCTGAATTAAAGCCAACAGTCTACGAAAGGGAGTCCAGGAGGTGACAGGATCATTCTTTATTCTAGACAAAAATAACGGTTTGGTTTGGGGAGAGGAGCAGAGTTGCAGCCAAGAAGTTCTTGTTAACTTACCAATGGAATGATGAAGCTCTGAGTCAATTCCAGGAAATAACGCCGAAGAATTACGCTTTGGGCCTCAGAAGGGCGCTTCTGCTGTACTCCCTGAAAGAGAAAACTGCAGCTGTAATCAATCTTCAATTACTTGGCGAGACGTCCTTAAAGAAGAAGGTGCTGATTCTAGAAAAACAGGCATTTGGGTTGATCACAAAACTCTAGCATGAAAGCCCTGCAGGGCTCCTGTCCTGTGCCGTGAAGCCTTCCGAAAGTTAATGTCAGGGTTAACTCCGGATTGCTTTTGCTCCCCGAAACCCCCCGACCTTGGGATAAAGATCTCATTCCACACGGAAAAAATGCTTTGCCTCAGTTTACTCCTCCTCCTGGCTCTCCTGGCTCTGTGCCATTGATAAAGGGGCTTCCTGAAAACCGACGTCCTTAGTGAACGAATGAATGAAAAAGGCCGTATTAAATACACACTATGAGCCTGGGGCGTGCTAAGCTCCGGGGTCCAGACAGCCCCTGCCCTCGGGGCGTTCCCTTCCTCAGGGAGACCCAAGACACGGAGAAGGGTTGCCAGCCAGTCACCAAAGGCCTGGCGGTCCTTAGGGTCACGGAGCAGGGCTCGTGGTCTGGGTCGGCACTACCTCCATCGATGATGACAGATAAGGCTAAGCGACTTGCCCAAGATCACACGGCCAGTAAGTGAGTAGCTGACGTCACATTTGAACCCAGGGCTTCCAGGCCAACTCCTGACCTAACTTTTAAACTGTTATGCAGCAATTGAAGGAAAACCATCTTCTCCGAGTCTAGCTTTGCGCCTTTGAATGGCCCATCCCGGAGAGCCGGATTCAGCTTTGCAGACCTGACAAGCTCGGCGCCCTCGGCCGAAGGGCGGTTACTTTCAGTTGTGAGCCCAGCGGCCCCTCCGGATCCGCCCGGAGCCTCGGCACACACAGGCTCCAAGCGGCCCGGTTCTTGGTGGCTGCACAGACACACAGACGGCCGAGCAGGAGGACGTCAGAAATGTTCCCAACAAGAAAGGCCTCCTGGGGAGAGCACGCCAACAAAGGCCGGGCCGAAGCCCGCCCAGGGGGAGGCGGCACCGAGCAGGGCTAAGGGCTGGCGGGGCTCCCTGCCCGGCCAGGGGTCCTGGAGGCAGTCCCGTGGGTAATCCCAGGGGGAGGCGGCACCGAGCAGGGCTAAGGGCTGGCGGGGCTCCCTGCCCGGCCAGGGGTCCTGGAGGCAGTCCCGTGGGTAATCCCAGGGGGAGGCGGCACCGAGCAGGGCTAAGGGCTGGCGGGGCTCCCTGCCCGGCCAGGGGTCCTGGAGGCAGTCCCGTGGGTAATCCCAGGGGGAGGCGAAGGGGGAGAAGCAGGAGCGTGGGCCAGCACAGCTCCAGAGGCGTAAGGGAAAGAGCCGCGGCCAGGTGGGGACCAGGGATGGGCAGGGGTTGGCTTGAACTGTTGTTCCCCCGGCCCGGCTCAGTGTCTGTGGGGACGGGGTCACGAGGGCCACACAAGGCTCGCCCTCACGTGTGGCCTGCCCAGGAAGCTCCGCCGCAGCGGCTCCCTCCGGCCCCCCCCGGCCCCCCCGCCTGTACGTGGCGTTTAACGAATGTTTGGCGGGACGACAATTTCTGATTACCTTCTGCAGCTGCTTTATGATCTCGTCGTCTCTGTTTAAAAACGGCTTATAGGACGTGTAAACTCCTAGAGGGGGAGAAGCAGAGCCATGAGAAAGCGTCCCGCATGCGGCGGCAACACGTAACTACGAACACGCGTCATTACCGGGCTTCGAGTCCAGGGTCTTCAGGTTCTTCAGCTTTTTCACCTTGACCTGCTTGGGAATTTCACCTGCAAAAATCAGAAGGGCTTGAAATGGCTCTGATGCTAGGCAGGATCCACCAAAGCCAACACCAAGAGAAGACGGCCCTTCCAAGGCCCATTATCTATCCCCTCTCCCTTTCTCTCTCTCCCCTGCTGCCAGCCGCCCACGTGGCCAACAGTTACCAGCTGGCAGAAGGGAGTCCCGAGCGCTCTGCTCCAAGGATCTGGGTGAGGAGCCGGCCGGGGTGGCGCTCGTGGTCTGGGGCGCAGAAACAGGCAGGCAGGGCCGGGAGAAAAGGGAAAGGGCTCCCCAGCCTCTGACCAAGGCTGTCTGCGGGCCTCTCCCCCACTTCCTGGGCCCCACGCGTGCCCGTGGTGGCTCTCGCGTGCCTTAGGACAGCCCGGGTGGGCAGTGAGTCATCTCTGACTTGTCAGGCCCGAGGGGGGCGTGTGCACACTCCTGGGCGCAAGGCCGGGCAAGATGGAGATTTTAAGATTCACAGCGAGCAGAGCGTGCCACGTCGTCCTGGCACAGGCCGAGCAGAACAAGGGAGGCGAGCCGAGCCGTGGGCGGCTGACGGAAGAGGGAGGATAAATGGGGGTCAGGAGGGGACGCGGCGATGGAGAGTCAGGGCTGAAAGGCCTCCGGCCTGGAACAGACAACAAAGAACGCTGAGAGAGACCCACAGTAACAGAGACGGCCTCTGTGAGCGCCGAATTACCTGCTGGCGTGCTAAGAGAGCTGGCAGGCGTGATGAAAGCCGCCGGCAGGGCCTGAGCCCAAAGAACCAGCCAGCCTGGCTGCATCAAGGTCAGGCCCTGCCAGGGGGCAGCTGGGTGGCTCAGTGGACGGAGAGCCAGGCCTAGAGACAGGAGGTCCTGGGTTCAAATCCAGCCTCAGACACTCCTGGCTGTGTGCCCTGGGCAAGTCCTTCACCCCCATGGCTTAGCCCTGACCACTCTTCTGCCTTGAAACCAGTACACAGTGTTGCTTCCAAGACGCAAGATCAGGCCCCGCCAGAGCAGCCTTCGTTCCTCTCGGAGAAGGTGGCGAGACTCGAATTGAGAGCCACAGCCCCGCGGACACAGGGCTGAGCCCCGCTTCAAGGCCTGCCTGGTCAGCGTTGGGACTCCGGGTGCCTGAGCAACCCTCTGAGCCTGGGACTACACACTTGGTCACGAGAGAATTCCCACAAAGCCTGCCTGGATCAGGGGCGTCCCGAGGCCACTCCTCGGGACCCCAAGCCGGCTGAACAGCTGAGCGGAAACACGGCTGTGGTGGGGCAGCATCGCTCCGGTGGGAGGGAGCCAGGGCCGCCACGGGCCGCTGCGTAGTATTTCACTGAGGACGCCCACAAAGGCCAAGATGTACGCCGATTCCGTCGGCAGATGACACCAGGCTTGGGGAAATGAGCGCGCACGCCGGGACCCAAAAAGGCCTGGAACACCGGAACCCAGAACCAAATCTAAGGTCGATTAATAGGAAAAAACAAAGTCTTCTCCCAGGATTCACACATCAGCTTCCCCAGTACAAGATGGCTAAAAAGCGGTCTGTGTGAAAAAGCTCAGAGGGCTCTGGAGGACCACAAGCTCCATGGAGGCCACCCGAGGCTGATCCTTGGCCTGGCCCCACGTCTCGGGAAGGTCGGGACGAGCTGGAGGCCACGGAGAGGAGGCCAAGCAGGGGCGTGAAAGGCATCCACAGCATGGAATGGCCGGTGAAGACAGAAAGCAGGGCGAGGCAAACCCAAGCTGTCCAGGCTTCCGTAGATGGAGTCCGGCAGTGAGGGGAGGACGCAGCCCCGTTCTGCCCCCACTGGCAGAGACGGTGCAAAAGCGTGGGGAGTCTCACCCCTCACCGCAGGGAAAGAAGGCGGAGCTGGGCTGTCCCGCCCTCCAGCAGGCCCTCCAGCAGGGCTCGGAGCCGCCAGCACGCCGCGGAGGGGGTGCTTCCTCACCCAGCGGCGGGATGGCCTGGGCAGCCTCAGCGGCCAGAGGTCTCCTTAGTCAAAGCAAACGCTTTACCTCCCCTCGGGGGATCAGGAGACCAGCGGGCCAGAGATAGGAAGTGCTCATTCGCGGTCAGATGAAACGTCTGTCAGGGCGCAGGCGCCCGCGCCACTCCTCGCACGATGAAGCACAGCTAGGCCAGGCGACCCCAGAGCAGCCAGCGCGGCACGCCGTAAGCGCCATAAACGCCAGCCGCTGGTCTATCCTTAGCACACTTACATGGTCTCATGTTCAGCGGTGTGAGCAGTCTGACACACGAAGCCTCACGTGCCATCCCGGGATCAAAAAGCTCCTCTTGGGATCAACCCCAAATGCTGGATTCTGACGACCCGTCTCCAAGGACGCTGCGTTAGGCGCAGCATTAACCGCCAGAGAAGGAGAGTCGGGAATGTCACGGCTCTTCGTCTGTGGGGTTCTTGGTGCCCCCTTTGGGTCTTCTTGAGCGGCGTGCCTTCCTTCTCCAGCTCGGGTCACGGAGGAGCAAACTGGGGCACGGCGGGCTTAAGGGACTTGCGCAGCGTCTCACGCCCGCTCCCCGGCCCTCTGGGCCACCATCCGTGGCAAACAGTGACATCAACGAGCCCGAGGCAGCCGGGTTCTGCGGAGCGGTGCAAAGAATCAGCATCACTCGAACCAAAGGCCACTGGAATCTTTGTCCAATAACCGGTGAAATGATGAATGACTCGAGAAATTAAGCCGAACTGATATTGCCATTTTCTCCAAAAATGAGACCAGAAAGAAGCTACACCAACGGGGAAACGGCTGCAGGTTCTCTTTGGAAAGGCAGATCAAGGAGGAGCTGCCTGGTCTAGTTTCGTGGCTAGGAGGAAGGCAGAGCCACCCAAAGAAGCACACTCAGTCTGTTTATTTTTATAAGTCCTCGCTCAAACCCTTACCTTCTGTCTCAGAATTGAGGCAAGCATCTGCTCCAAGGCAACTTGGAGCAATCGGGGTAGGCAATGGGGCCAAGTGACGTGCCCAGTCACACAATTAGGAAGTGCCTGAGGCCACATTTGAACCCAGGACCTCCTAGGCCTGGAGCGCGATCCACTGTGCTGCCTCACTGTCCCTTACTAGGACTCTGATGGAGTTTGACAAAATCTTTCAAGGCCTGGTGGGCAAAATCCAATTAAGAACGGAATCGCTAGCCAGGAGGAAAATGGTGCTCTTGCCTAGCCCTATTTGCTTTCCTTCTCTTCCCTAGGCTAGGACAACAGAACCGGCAGCGCTAGATTGTACTCAGTTCGATTCGGCAAACATCTTGTTTTCACACTAGGCCAACAGCCAGGAAGCAGAAGTTGCCTGGAAGAGCCCCATCAGACGCCCCGGGGCTGCCACACTCACAAACCGTCCTCTGCCCCAACAAGGGCTCCGCCTACAGCACCACCAAAGCTCCTTCTTGCTCTACAATCTCAAGAGTCTAACGAGCTAAAACAAATCCAACCACGAAGATGAAGAGGTTTCGGCTGCTCTGGAGACTCTTCCCGAGGTCGCAGCGAAATGTCCGTCCTGGAAGAACTGGTACCCTGGAGGTTGCCTGAAAGCGATCCCGGTAGGGGGACCCAAGGGGAAACCTCCCCTTCCTAACTGTCTCCCCCTCAGAGGTCCCAAGGGCCAGCGCACTCCCCGTTAGCCAAACACAACCCCAAAGGCCCCCAGAGGACTGAGCCTGCTCTACTGCACACCGTTAGGCCCGGCCTGCAGCACCATTCGGCCACTGAGCCCACCAAAGCACGGCCACAATTCATTTGAGAGTTGGCCCGAGCGAGGCCCCTGAGGCGACGTGGCGGGACGTGTCCGATGGGGGCTTGAAGCCGGGCCTCCCTCCATTGTACCCCCACACAAGCTCTGGGCCAGAACCTGCCAGCGGCACCCGAGCCTTACAAAGTTCAGTGTTAGATCCCTAAAGGAACAAGGACAAGCCATGGGCTGGGGGAGGGCCCCTTCCCCTGGGGGGAACGCCTTAAAAAAACGAGCCACCCCCAGAAGATGCCGTCTCTTTCTACCAAGATCTACTAGTCCACAAACTCTGGTCCCACGCAGCAATCCTGGTTCTGAAAACGACCAATAAATAGCATGCTTTGTAAGGGCAGCTCATTGACTAGGTTGTGTGTTGATGAGTGTCTTCTTGTGTTAAAACAAGACATAGGAAGACTTTTTTCATAAGAAAAATGCTCTCTTTAGGAAAGGGCCAAATTTCTTATCTGGATCCTTATTTTTTCCTAGTGCAGACATAACTTAAATAAAATGTCTTACCCTGCTAATGACTTCATGATAAAGTTCTATTAATCTGGGTACAGAAATCATGGAGGGAGGCTTTTTTCACTAGAAAAAAAAGAAAATTAACAATAGAAGCCTATATTACAATCACTTAGGTCAGTAAGACAAATGTGCTGAAATCACAAGCCAATATGGGACAATGGGCAGAGGAGAGGAGAGGAGAGGAGCACAGACTGACTTTTTTCTTGACTATGTGTTGCAGAAGAGCCCACCCAGTTGCTGGGTGAGAGGAAGTCTGCTTCCTGGGAGCTCCTTAAATCTATGACATCACAGTTCACTGGAAAGCTGACCACCTCAGCCCAAAGTTGGCGCTCACTCTTGAGGCAGCGTGGTCTCTCGGAATCTGGCCAATAAAAGCAGGCGGGCTGAAAGCTCTAAACTGGTTTCAAGGCCAACAAGATTACCTACTTATATACAGAAAGTAAGAATATTGAAGCAGCTAGGATTTCAGTGAAAGATAAAAGTACAAACTGTTTATATTCATTAAACCGAAGTACTTGTACCAAGTCATCTTGTGACATTTCTATCTAAACTGGTTCAGAGTACCACATGTTTTAGGCTTAACATCCGATTAAATAATAACGATCCAAAAGGAAAAAAATTCCTTTCTCCCCTACAATGTGAAACAAATTAAAATTTATCAATGAGGAACATCCCACATCGTCATTCTTTTGGCATCTACGTATTAATAAAATATCCAAATCCATTGGAAAATTATGAAATGACAACTATCCAACTTAAAATGTATTCAGGTAATTTTGTGGAAAATGTAAATCAGTGCTTCTGCTAGGTCCTGCACTACCCCAAACCGCAGCTACCCACGTAGAGACATGAGATGGTCCTTGCCCTCAAGACACTCACATCTGAAAAGAGAGGGACAATGTATAAAGGGGAGTGATGGCCAGAGACGGGTGCTTGATGGTCTATCCCCAAAGGGCATGACTGCGAGGCTAGGCAAGGCAGGGATGAGGAGAGCTAGAGTAGAACACCATTTTTCCTCTTTTAACCCTTACCTTCTGTCTTAGAACAGATACTAAGCACTGCTTCCAAGGCAGAGAAGTGGTAAGGGTTGGGCAATGAGTGTTAAGTGACTTGTCCAGGGTCACATAGCTAGGAAGTGTCTGAGGCTACATTGAACCCAAGTCCTCCCATCTCCAGGCCTGGTTCTCAATCTACTGAGCCACCTACCTGCCCCTTAGTATAACTCCTATTAATTTTTTAAATGAACATGTTTCCAACACCAGAAAATTCCACTTTTCTAAAAAAATGTTTATTTTGTAATTCAATGTTGCATGATGCTTCCTGAGGCCTTCAGTGCTCTGGAAGGCACTCTGGGGGAGAGGAGGCCTTGTCCCACCCTAAGATGCACAGATGCTATCTAACAACCCCAAGTCGACCCTTGGGGGCTGCATACAGCAAAGATGTCCCCTCTCCATCCTTGAAATGAATCACGCCGACATTTACTCTGAGAACTGGCAGAGTTTGGTGCCCGGCGAGGTCTGAAATGAAGGCATGACAAGAGCAGGGCCCCTGGGCCGAAGCACAAAGAACCCTGCCTCCGCCTCTGCCCCCACAGGTCTCCCACGTTCCCTGAGAGACACAGTCTAGCTCACTCCCCACTCATAAAGCTTCCGGGGCAGCCGATGGGCCGGTCCTTCTCTGAAGTTGAGGGTCTCTCGCCCTCGAGCTCGCACTGATTCTTCTGGGCTCCCAGCACGCCATCCCTTTGGGAACCACCTTGTGGCCACGACGGCCTGCTTGCTAGGCTACCGTGACAACACTCACCCCCTTCGTGCCTGTTCCGCCATGCCTCCAATGGGCTTCTTCCCTCTCTCACCTGCGCTTGGCTGCCTCGGAATCCGCGGGTCGCCTGCAAAGCTTAACTCAAGTGCCGCCACCCCAGGGGCTACTTGGGTTCCTGGCCCAATGCACGGTCTAGCTGTGTGCCCAGAGCAGGACCCGGCATGTAAGAGGCGCTTCACCAACACTGCCGGCGGACACATAAAACAGATCCAGAGCCTGCCCTTTCTTTCTCTTTCTATCCCTCTGTTTCTGCAGACCACGAACACAATTAGTATTAGAGAATCCCACGTAGACCAACAAACACTCATCTCCGATTACACGGCGAGGGCATCAACTCAACAAAGTTTCAATGTCTGAAAGCAGAACGGAGGAGCCCATGATAGCATTGTAAATGCTAAAAACGGAACATAAAAGACATACTTTACCTGCCAGTTTAATATCTCCTATTCGAATGATATGTGGCCAGTGCTGGAGCGTTTTAGCAAAAAAAGGGTTGGTCACTCCTAAAATAACCGAGGGCCTAGATTTGTTAAAAAAGACAAAAGAAAAAACCACAAGAGGTTTAATTAGTACAACAAAGAGACTTGAAGACAACAAAGAAACTATTGAAACTGCTTTATACCAAACTCCTGCAATACATCTTTTTCTTCCCCCAAGTGATACAAATCACTTTTTTTTAAGTTATCCTTAAAAAACAAAGTAACTGCTTTCTAGTAACCAAAAATGAATAGCATCTAGTAGAAGTGTCATTTTTCCTATGGAGTAAATGTCATTTTGATCTCTAAAATGAAAAGAAAAAACTAAAAAGGAAAACGACAACCTGCTATTATTCACAGATACCAATGGAAAAGTATTCTATAAAATATTCAAACTATGCAAGAGAGCTCATCCAAAGAATGATCTTTCCCAAATGAGATTAATAAATGGAACAAAAAGTAGATGAAGACCAATAACACAAGCAATACAGAAAAACCACATCAACCAGAAAAAAATATCTGCCCATTATTAGATAGTGATACTCCCAAAAGGAAGAAGAGTGTTCGTGTGAGACAGAAGAGAGAGCAGAAGGAAGTTTGAAAGATGGAGGACGTGGCTGGAGCTACGATGTTAAAATTAAATTTACAGAAAATGTTCACAGGACAAAAAAATACTATTCAAACAAAAGTCTGCAGTTTCATAAATGATCCCCTTTTAATTCTTTGAGACACTGGAATCTGATGTCTATTGATGTTTATTCATTTCAATCATAAAAAATGTTCATGAGAATGTTTTTCATCACATTCCAAGGACTTTTTCCGACCCTTGCCTTTTCTGCAGCACCTGACACTCTTGCTCATCTTTGCCTACTCCTGGACATTCTTCTCTAAGCTGTTTTGTTCCCTGCTCCCTGCCCGAGAAGTTCTCCCGAAGCTCCTTGACTAGGCCATTGCCAATGCCCTTTCAATGAGGTGTGCCCTGGCGCTCTGTCCTGGGCTTCTTTTCTCTACCTTCTCTCACTGGGCAGCCTCCCCAACTCCCAGGGGTTTGCTGATCATGTCTATGCAGACCTCCAGGCCTGACATCTCTTGGCTCTGGTCTCCTACCACCAACTGTCTACTGGACATTCTGAACTTGACTTCCTGTAGGCATCTCAAATTCAAAATGCCCAAAATAGCATTCATTCTATTATCCCCCATAGAGCCAGCCACCTTCTGAAATTCTCTATAATTACTAAGGGCACAACTTTCCCTTTTTCTTGCTCTTTTTTTTAAACCCTACCTTCTGTCTTAGAATCAATACTAAGCATCAGTACCAAGGCAGAGGAGTGGCACGGTATAGGTAATTGAGGATGAGTGACTTGCTCAGGGTCACACAGCTAGGAAGTATCCTGAGGCCTGACTTGAACTCAGGACCTTCCTTCTCCAGGCCTGGCTCTCTATCCACTGCTCCCCCTACAGGTTTACAACCCTGAAGTGATCCTTGAAATCTCATTCCCACTCACCTCATGAATCCAAGTCAGCTGCCAGCTCTGGCTGTTTCTATCTCTATCATCTCTTGCCTTCCCTTAAGTCACATAGCCAATCCCCTGGTTCTGACCTGTAAAAACACTGATTGGCCTGGCCATGTTGCCTTCTCTCCCTACTCAAACTGCTGGGGCTCCCTATCACCTCTGGGATCCAATCTAAAGCCTTGTGGCAGCTCTTCACTGCCTGGCGCTCCTTCTTACAGCTCATCCCCACTCCGTGCCTGCCATGGCCCAGGCACACTGGCTCCCTGCCATCATCACACAGTCTCTATGGCTCGTCTCTTGAAATCCGTGGTTTTCATCAAGCCCTGCTGCTGTCTCCCCATCGCCAGAGTCAGCCTGTATCTGCCTGGCACGTTTTCTTTGGGCATGTTGTCGCCATCTTTTCAATATAAACTCCTGTAGGGCAGGGATTGTTGGGGATTTTTCTTTGCATCTGCAATGCTTGGCACAGGGCAGGCACGTCTCTCTGTCTCTCTCTCTGTCTCCCTCTATGTCTCTCTCTCTCTCTCTCTCTCTCTCTCTCTCTGTCTCCCTCTATGTCTCTCTCTCGCTCTGTCTCTCTCTCTCTGTCTCTCTCTCTGTCTCTCTCCCTCTCTCTCTCCCTCTCTCTCTGTCTCTCTCTCTTTCTCTCTCTCTCTCTCTGTCTCTTTCTCTCTCTCTGTCTCTCTCTGTCTCTGTCTGTCTCTCTCTCTCTGTCTCTCTCTGTCTCTGTCTGTCTCTCTCTTTCTCTCTCTCTCTCTCTGTCTCTCTCTCTCTCTCTCTCTCTGTCTCTCTCTCGCTCTGTCTCTCTCTCGCTCTGTCTCTCTCTCTGTCTCTCTCTCTGTCTCTCTCTCTCTCTCTCTCTCTCTCTCTGTCTCTCTCCTCTCTCTGTCTCTCTCCTCTCTCTGTCTCTGTCTCTCTCTGTCTCTCTGTCTCTGTCTCTCTCTGTCCCTTTCCCTTTCTCTCTCTCTCTCTCTTTCTCTGTCTCTCTGTCTCTCTCTCTCTCTCTGTCTCTCTCTCTGTCTGTCTCTCTCTCTGTGTGTCTCTCTGTCTCTCTCTCAGTCGTCACTTGTGCCAGGCTCCCTTACTCCTCTCTTAATGGTCCAACGTCTGCTAAATGGTCACTTCTACACCATTTCTTACACGCTGGTAGTCATTGCTGGCAACATCTACCGCCTGATGACTCTCCTCTCTGCTGCCTTTTGGCTTACCCACAATTGAGATGCTTCAGAGACGGCTGCCTTCTCAAATTCACATTCAGAGAACACACCAGAAGCACACCAAGATAAACAAGATATTTGTTTCAGAGAAAAGTTAGGGGCCACCGAAGCACCAGACATTCCCTAAATGCAATCCGAGCCACTCTTCCTGTGGACCCATCCAAGTGCAGTCCATCCAATGCAGGTGTACATCCAAGTCAGGACAACAGCTTCATTCATTTGAGTTTCCTTCTGTGACCTTCTGGATGGCACTTGAATTGTCATGAAAGGCAGCTACAGATATCTTTATAAGTTTGAATCCAGCCTTAGACACCCACTAGCTGTGTGATCCTGGGCAAGTCACTTAACCCCGTTCGCCTCAGCTTCCTCATCTGTAAAATGAGGAAGGAGATGGCAAACAAGACAACCCCAAATGGGCTCACAATAAGTTGGACACAACTAAAAGACAACAAGCGAATGGTGATGAATCCCATTTAGAGGCTCTCAGAGCAACATCGTCCACAAACAGGAGCATCCAGAGGGTGTCACCATCTCTGAGGAAGCATCCTGAACCTTCTCCACGCCACTGGCAGATCCCTTTGGGAACATCCATCTCTCTGCCTTACGACCCGCTCAGGGCTGATAATCAGAGGACAAATGAAAGCAGTCCAGCCAGGATCTGTCTGATCTCAACATCACCAGACAACAACCTGGAGGGAAGCATTTTATTCTGCCTCGTTAAAAATCTTTTGATCTTAAGAGCCAAACAATAAGTAAGCTGAGATGCTGTCTTGTCTGCATCTTTCACTTAACTCTACAACTCTAGAAATGTAGTTTGTGAAAGCTGCACTGTCCCTTTCACACAGAAACCCCTACAGTCAGAGGGGCTCACTCTCCTGAAGACTCTGTGGGTTGGTAGTTATCCATATACTCTCCTTTGCTTCTTTTGGTCATAATACCATCCATCAATATTTTTCCATGCATTTTTTTAAACCTTTACCTTCTGTCTCAGTATCAATTCTAAGAGGCAAGGGCTAGGCAACTGAGGTTAAGTGACTTGCCCAGGGTCACAAAGCTAGATAGCATACGAGGCAAAAGTTGAACCCAGGACTTTCCAACTCCAGGCCTGGTGTTCTATCCACTGTGCCACCTAGCTGCCCTTTCAGATATGATGAGAATCCATTCCACAATGGCCTCAAAAGTGTGTCCCCTCCAGCATGGATCTCCTTGGGCACATTTGGTATGTTTCAGTTGCTCCTTCCACCTCCATTTTCTTTTGGGACATTTCCATTTCCTCAGGTAGGAAATGGGGACTCAAGGTCAGCAATACTTAGGTTGGAATCCCACCTCTGACACTTATGAGTCTGTGACCGTAGACAAGTCACCTAACCCCTAAGGGGCCTCTGTTTAACTTTTTCTGTAATATGAAGACTTAAGGCTCAGCTTCTAATGTCTCTTCTACCTCCTAACTATGATCTCAAGAAATGGTAACATTCCTTAACAATGTCAGTTGCTTTAGTTATCCTTTTCCCATCTTCAACAACTGAATGGCCTAAGTTGAAGCTATTTTAGCCACACACTAACTTCTCTTCTAATTTGGTTTGATTTTTTTTTCTACAAATTGATTGCCTAAATGAAAACAGCTTATTCTTCAAAATATTCCTTGTTGGTATGCAACTATTTCTTCTCTGTGGAGAAATGGTTGTATTCATTTTTAAAATGTTCAGTGTTTGCCGTACCTCTTAAAGAAGTTATTCAAATATATGGGGCCAAGGTTTCTGCTTATAAGCCTTTGGCTTTTTTTGTCTCTTGACCATGAACCACATTTTTCGTGGTATTTTTTTATCATACTCTCCTACACTCTACCTTTATGCTGAAGTCTCTACGTGTTCAAAGAGAGTGTATATTGATTTAATTTGGAAAGTCTAAGCAAGTTCTTTTGTAGAATTTCTCAGCCTCCTAATCTTCTGCTCTAGATGTTGGTGTACAAACTACAATCCCCTTCACGTTCATCATGAGTGTCCATGAGGCAAAATTAACAAAAGCCCCATGAAATAGTGCCTTTTGTTGCACTGGGGCAAAAATAAAAAAAAATTCTCTTTTTTATCTCATCTCTAAGAATGACTTGTGAAACATTCTTCCATTTGGTACAACTTCTTTTTATCTTCTCATTTGCTCTATAAAACAACATCTACATTGTTGGTATTCATTTCTTTTACTCATTCACCAGGTAAGAACCTCACATTTAGAGGGGGTGTCTCTTGATTGGGAAATAGGTGAACAAATTGAGGTATATGTTGGAGATGGAATACTATTGTGCTAAGAGGAATAATAAACTGGAGGGATTCCATGTGAACTGGAACGACCTCCAGGAAGTGATGCAGAGCGAGAGGAGCAGAGCCAGGAGAACATTGTACACAGAGACGGATACATTGTGGCACAATCGATTGTAATGGACTTCTCCACTAGAAGCAATGCAATGATCCAGGACAATTCTGAGAGACTCATAAGGAAGAAGCTATTCATATCCAGAGAAAGAACTGTGGGAGCAAAAACGCAGAAGAAAAACATAGAATCGAACATGTAGGTCAATGGGAAAAGGATTGGGGATGTAGACTCTAAATGATCACTCTACTACAAATAGTAAAAATATGGAAATAGGTTTTGAACAATGGCACATGTAAAACCCAGTGGAATTGCTTGTTGGCTCTGGGAGGGAGGAGGGAGAAGGGATGGAGAGAATATGAATCATGTAACCATGGCAAAATAGTCTAAATTAATTAATTAAATGAATAAATTTTTTTAAAAAGAATCTCACATTTAGCATATCCACAACTAAGTCACTTGTTGTAGATAGCCTAAAACTCTGGTTCTCAGTATTCTCTGCCACTTTTCCCACTACTCTGCCTTCACCTCATGATTATAAGGCTGTGCCTACTGGAAATTAAATTCTCCATTTATAGCCAATAAGGTTATCAGAGCAAGTCACCAGGACAGGCCTTTCCAACACAGTAGAACTTGCCAAGGCTTATTGTACAATAAGAGGCTCTTCCATTAATGTTATAAAAATATATAAATGATGAGTTCATCTTAGAAATGCCAAGAATGATAATAATAATAATAATAACTGGCATTTATAGAATACTTTAAAGAACCACAAAGCATATTTTTGTTTATGTTTGTTATTTCATTTTTATTTATCTTACTCGGTTATTTGTTATATCATTCGGTACCCACAAGAGCCCTGAAAGTTAGGTGTTACTATTCTTAGTCCCATTTTACAAATGAAAAAACTGAGGCTGATAGAAGTTATATAATTTGCCTAATCCTATTTGACATACATTTACAAGTCTTAGCAACAGAATGAGACAAGGTGATACTGTAGAAAGAAAAAGACTTATCTCTGGAGTCAGGACCAGGGTCCAAATGGTCTCTAAAATTGGCTACATGGCCTTAGCCAGTCATTTAACCTCCAGGGGCCTCAGAGGAAGGACTCAGAAGTAAAGAACAACCCAGGGCAAACAACCCCAAACCGCTTATAACAACTTTCTGTTGGAGCAAAGGAGCAGAAATGCAGCAGATATGGTCCGAGCACCTGGAGGCTGGCTAGACCAACCACAGCCAAGGAGTGTAGCCGAACATCATGGCCCTGGAGAAAGAGTCTACACAAGGGCCCCGGTGCTAAAAAGGCAAACAAGCTCCCACTGCTGGTCAAAGCGCAGGCTCCCCTCCTCTGGGCAGAGAAGTAAAGGGGGTGGGAGACATGTGCAGGAGGATGGAGTCATTCATCTTCACTGTGGATCTCACTTGGGCCATGTCTGCTTCTCTGGTCCAGAGCATGGCTTCTATCTGGAAAGCCCATCAGGTGGGGAAGGATTGTGACGCAAGAACAGAAGGAAAAAAGAGTCAAAAGAGTCGGTGAAACACTCCTGGGAAGCCCAGAAGATTAGGAAGTTCAGAAGAGCCTCCAGTCTAGAAGGGCCGTTTCGTGACTACTGGGTTAAGTTTAACACGCTCTTCTACAATGACAGGAGTTCAGGCGTAATACACAATCCTCCCTGCGGCAAACTGGGTACTAAAATATCTGTGTTGGTGTGGTTAAGTCTCTCAGGAAAACTAAATAACAAGAGGAGACTGGACAGGGTGAAGAGGCTCTGTGGGCCCCGATGGCTCAAGAGCTGAAGACTATGAAAGACAAGAGAAAGAATGAAGGAACGAGCGTGGTGATGACCAAGTTAAAATATTTCTACTGGCTGGTGCCATGATTCTAAACCTCGAAAAGCTGATAACCAACCAAAAGAAAGGTTAACAAAGGAGCCAAATGGGATATAAAATCAAGCAGCAACATTTGCACTGTAATAACAGCCATCAGGAATAAGGGCAAACTGAACGAGAAGTTAAGATGTTAACCGCCTCGGAGCAAGAGAACCGTACAAAGGCAATGTCAAAATGACCTTCGTGTAAATGCTCACGGCTACAAACTCTGCTCACACTCAGGCTGAAAGAACAATGTTGTCGAAGTTCATTTAGATTCAGTGCTTTATCAGCAAAATGCCTGATCTCACAGAATCATGTCGTTGCCAACTTCATTTGGAAAAGTAGACTGGCAAGAGTAGAAGCAGCATCTGATGAAGAAAGCCAGCAGGAGGGTCCTTCCCCAGGCTGATTTCAGAACATGCCATTTAAGTCATAATTATCAAAACAGCCTAATCCTTTTTAGGTGAAAAAGCCGCTAACAGAATATATTAGAGAACCCAGAACCTGAGGTCAGGGTGTATGAGGTTAGTGGTCAAACCAGAAGTGAAAAATCTCAAGAAAGGAACCAGTATTCAATAAAAACAGCCATCAAAGTTGAACAGCTAACACAGGAAAACTAACAACACGATGAATGCTTACTGAATTTAAGATCTAAGCATTCAAAGCTATAAGAAAGATAATAAATTTGCCTCAACTGGGAAGATCAGGGTCATTCTGACAGAACAAATGGAAGAGACTACAACAATATTCATGGGTGTGATTATACAAAAGATAAAAGAGTTTTGAAAAACAAAAATAAATTTTGTAAAATTGAAAGAAGGAAAACAGATTGGGAAAAATATCTGCAAAGAACACATCAGATATAAATGATAAAGAACTATTCTACAACTCTAAGATAAAGACATCCCAATGATGCATAGGTCAAAAAAGGTAAAGAGATGATTTTCAAAGAAGGAAATGCCAACTGTGAATAATCCCATGAAAAAATGCTCAAGCTCTCCATGGGAAATGGATCTAATGAGAACCTCAGGACATCACCTTACACTCACTAAAGGGAGAAAAGGTGGGAAGTCACAAACTGATGAAATTCAGTGATAACAGTTTGGCAGGGAGAAAGCCCCCTATTTGAGTGACACATCACAAAATGAAAACTTTCTGAACTCAGGCACTCAATTGCTAGAACTTTATCCTAAAATTACCATAAAAAGCCAAAAAGAGAGAGAGAGACAGACAGACAGACAGACTTCTCTTCACCAAAAAATTGTGCTTTAGTTAGTTAGTGGTAGTCTCTCAGTGACCGAGAATGACTATAGTCTTTGTGCGTTTTCATCTATTGATGCACCCTCCTGTGGCTTTGGAGTCCAAAGGCTTGAGGCGCACAGTTTGTGGCACACGGGGCCTGGGACGCCAGTTGTGGCCTGGTGTCGGCGTTCACGCGCAGCGGCGAGACGTCGACGTCGCTCATCTTCAAAGGTGGCGGCGGCATGGTGAATGTGGGCTCGCCAGCTGCTTCTGTCAGAGGCAGCGAGTTCTAGCTGCTTTGGTGTCATGCCGGCCCACTTCAAGTTGGACTTTAGCTGATCCTTGAATCTTTTCTTTGGTCGGCCTTGTTTCCTGAGTCCAGCTGACAGTTCACCATAGAATACCTGTCTTGGTACTCGCGGTGGGTCCATGCGGATGGCGTGTCCAGACCATCGTAGCTGGGTTCTGAGGACCAGGACTTCGATGCTGGTGGAGTTGGCTCTGTCGAGGACTTCCTGGTTGGTGATTCGGTCCTGCCATCAGATCCTCATGATTGACCGGAGGGAGCGTTGGTGGAATTGCTCCAGCTGTTTCATGTGCTTCCGGTACAGTGTCCGTGTCTCACACCGTACAGGAGCGAGCTGAGGACCACTGCGTTGTACACTTTGAGCTTCGTCGCGGTGCTTACACCGCTGTGTTGGAGGACTTTGCAGCGCAGCCGTCCGAGTGCCTGGCTGGCCTTTTGGATCCTGGCATTGATCTCGTGGTCTAGGGACCCGTCGTTGGCCATGGTGCTGCCCAGGTACTTGAAAGTGTGCTTTACTCATCTTTAATATTATTTTTATTAATCCCTTCTGTTTTGTATCACATTCTTTTCCAAATCAGCCCCCCTCCACTTCCCTGCAGGTCATTCATCATAAGATTCACTAAAGATTTTTTCAGGAAGACAAAGATAACCCTAGGCATCACACTAACCCTGTCCGACTCTGTATGCCACATGCCACATTCCACATCCATCCCCCAACCCCTTCCCTGTCCACTGCCACGGAGGAAAGGAGATTCTCCTTAGGATGGGGAAGGGTGAGAAAAGGAAGGTAAGTTAAAACAATGGGATATTATAATATTGAAAGTGATCAACAGAAAACAAGTAAAAAAGATCATCTGGGCATGCAGTGTCCCGAAACAAGATCAATGGATCCCCGCCCCCCAACTGTGGGGAAAAGAATCCCACGGGGGTGGGGGCAAACTTCAGAGGAATTCCACCAGAGGTCTAGAGCAAACGCAGGCTCCACTTGCCTGTCATCTGTTAAAGGGTTGGGTTCTCCTTTACTAAATGCCAAAGAATTCACCTAATATTTTACTCCTTATTTCACAGTTTTTCAAAATTACCTGGCCTTCGTAAGTTACCACCAAGGTGATCATTTCTCTTTAAATACTGCCTTCTCAAAGACGAGCCTGGACTCAAAATGGGAACAAAAGCTTTCAGATGGTTGGGGATCTTTCGTTAACACTCTGGTGTCCAAGGTAAACGCGCACGCTTCGGTGCCATACTCACGGGGCCTGGGTCCGCGTAGTGTACTCCTTAAACTCACTGTCGTGTATGGTAAAGTAGGGTCTGAAGTCACTGCAGTACTTGAGCGGTGAAATGCAGCTGTGGACAAGAGGCGAGCGCTGACTAAAGGAACAGTCATCAGAGCACCCAAATGAATGCGCTGTTTGCTTCCAGGCATGCAGAAGAGGAGAGAGGAGACACTCACCTAATGAGAGCCAAGACAGTTTCTGAAGATTCCGATGGGGACGGCGCCATGACAACAAGGGGTTCTCCTAACAGCACCAGCTCCCAAAGCATCTGGCTGTGCAGGAACACAGGACAGAAACACCTGAAATTAAAACAGGAAACGTCTCCAGTCAACTTAATCAACCAGCCCTTCTCCTGTGCCTACCATGTGCCAGGCACTGTGCTGATACAAAGACGGAAACCATCCCAACGCCTAGGAAGCGACATTCTAACAGCAAAGAAGTGCCCCCCCACAAGCCTACCTAATAAGTAGAAACAAACAACAAGGAGGGAGCCTCCCTTGGAAGGACGTGTTGGCGCCGGGCCTTGAAGGTGAAGAGGGAGTCGAGCTCTGGCTAAGGGGGTCTCTAGGAATGGGGGTGATGGGCTAAGTGACGCCGTGAGGAACAGGGGTCGGAGCGTACAAGCGGGGAGTAACGTCCATGAAGCCGGAGACATCCGAGTTCCTGTTTGATCCTCCAGGAAACCGAAGGCCACTGGAGTTTACAGAGAATGGGACGGGGTGGCATGGTCAGATCTGCGTCTAAGGAAGATCGTTGGGCTGGAGTGGGAGACAATGACGAGGCTGCTGCAAGGACTGATCGCGAGAGGGCAGGAGCAGCTATGTGAGCTGAGAGAGGGTACCGAGAGAGCACCAAAGGAATGGAGGACACGAAAGCCTCGAGGAAGGATGCTGCCTTTGAGAGCCCCAAACAAGGTGGGATGGGGCAGTGGGGCGGGGGAAGGTTGGGGAGGAGACCAGGACTTCTCAGGAAATGCTGAGAAGATGTTCCTGGGCCAGTGGGGACTTGGGAATCAAGTTTCTTCATAACCTGCACGTGGCTTTTTGTTAGTTTGGTTTGGGGAGGAAAGAAGTCATTATATTCTAGAAAGAAATTGGGAAAATTCACAGAGATGATGTAAAAACATAAAACCATGATTCCAGTATTAACTAACTGTCACCCACTGTGCCAGAATGACCACCATAGAGAGATAAAATTACAATGTCAGACACATACTTATATGAGACACAAACTTACTGATGAGACATAGTTGCACACAGATGCAATATTTTTTGTATTTAGAGAACAATTTCAGACATCAGTGTGGATGTTCCTTTTTTCCCTCTATATCAGAATGCTCTTACTACACTGACCATCAGTCAATCCACCAGCAATTACTCAGCACTTCACATATGACAGAATATGGACTAAAGACATTCCCTCTTCACTTTGGACCTATGATTTCCTGGCACAAATGAGCTGAGATCTGCTTGGGACCAGGGGAGATGACAGGACTTGCCAACCATCAGATGACTATTTTGTGTCAAAAGTAGAAATAGATCCTATGCTCCCTAATGCCCAGACCTGGCCTGCTGTCCCGGATGGCATCCTATCATAAATTAAGGAATATAAAGCAGGGGCTTAATTATCCAACACCACAGACTTAATCTTTCATTAAAACTCTGCAAATTCAGCACAGCAATTAAATTCAAATATTTATTCGTGGCCACCTATGCCTGGAATTCCATCCATCTCAGAGAATCCCAAGTTTCCTTCAGGCCCTTTAGGAAATCTGCAGAAAAATGCTTTGCATAGAGTTTTGTTCTTGTCTTTGTGGTTCTGATAGGCCAGAAGGTCCTTCAGGAACAGGACGGCACCTCTATACCTGTGTCCCCAGGAGCTAACAACACTTGCCTGGAGCAAGTGACTAACAAACACTTATTAAACTGAACCACACTAAATGCTTCTTTTGTAGGTAGCGCTAGGCACTGCAGAAGATAGAAGATCAGCTCTCTTCATAGAGCTGACAATCTAGAAGAGAGACAAAACAAACGCCTGGTAAATACACTAGAAATGGAAAAAACCTGCCCAGAGAGAGCTTTACCAATTTTGAGATGGGCTGCAGAATGGGTAAAGGAGAGGCAGGTATTTGCCATGTCAAGGCAGAAGGAGAACACCTTTCAATCATAAACAAAAGAAATTCTAAAGTTCACAGATTTCTATTTTGCTTACAGTTTTAGGAACCACTGTCAGCAAACACCGCTAAGCCCCAGAGGAAAAGTTTTCATCGTTTTATCTTTCACATGGTTGCATGTTTCCTTTTTTTATTTCCTTTTTTTCCAATTATATATAAAAACAATTTTTAACATTCATTTTTTTAAAATTTGAGTTCCATATTCTTTCTCTGCCTCCCTATCCTCATGGAGAAAGCAATCTGATATGGTTGTATGCTTTAAGAAGAAGCTAGTAGGTCATTTTTTATTACAATAAAATTAAGATTGAGACAATTAAGTTTGGTCCTGAATATTAATTTTTCTAGATTCCTTTACTGATTAATGACAGAACTAAAAGTCACGTGAGCCTGGTCCACCAGAGAACGCTGGGCGCTCACCACAAGAGGGAGTGCTCTGTCTGAAGCACAGAGTCCTTTCTTGGCTGGTGGAGCCCCAGATCAGGCAGGATCCAGCTACCCATTTCTATGTCCAAAGGGCTTGAAAAATGTAGCCACTTATCAGGACACTGCTAACCCTCCACTGCCTGGTCAAAGAATCTGGCTGACCCGCCTGTTTTTCTGTAATCCCTCCTCCTCTGGCTCACCATCTTTTATACTAATGTATTATGTATAGGTGATCTGAAGGAGAATGACCATTGCCCCAAGCTTCAGAAGAAAAAGAAAAACATGCTGGGAGCAGTGAGGCACCAAAGCGACAGCAGTCTAGAAGATAAAGGAACCACAAGCCATGAATGTCTAGCCTTGAGAAGAAAGAGGAAGAGCTTGCCGGGGAATGGCTATTCATCTGACTTTTAAAATGAGGGATTCTTCTGACAGCAAATTACATATTACTAAGTTCACAGACACCATTGCTCAAATGAGTCTTAAAATCATTCTTCATTTCCACAGGATCTGTTCTATTCCATTGTAATGGAGCCCATAAGGATAAAATGCAAGACATGGGTAGCCTGGAGATACTGTGTCCATCAGATGATATTCCAATCTGCAGCTTCACTTGACTTTTGTGAACTTTGAAGAGTATATATCCAAGAACCACCGAAGTTAAAGACCAAAATGTGGTATTAATTTCAACCCAAGACAACTGAAAAAAATATGGGTTTACTGGTCATTTAAAGTACTTGAAGACCTTTCATCATTTTCTCCTTTTCTATTCCCACTCGGCCCCTCTTCCACCCTTATCCCAGGGGGAAAACCAGGAACTCCCAACTAGATAACTTATAAAATCTATGGAACAATAAGGAAGGAGAGAGGCTAAGGTTACTGTAACAAAAAAGCTTTAAATTTTCACCTGAAAAGATCCACTTCATGAATAGTGGGTAAAACCACAGAGATCTGTGAGTCTGTCTAAAAGAGAGAATGGAAAAAAAATTCACAAAAATTGAAGATAACCAATGAAGAATAAACCTTTGGCAAATACAACACTCATTCCTATTAAAATCACCGGAGAGAAGGGTATAAATGGAGTTTTTCTTAAAATGATACGAAGCACCTACCTAAAACCATCAGCAAGAATCCGCTTTTACAGGGAGAAGCTAGAAGCCTTCCCAGTAAGTAATCAGGAGTGAAGCGAGGATACTCATCTTCACCAACATAACTTAGCGTAATAATAGAAATGCTGGCAATAGCAAGGAGAACATTTTAAAAAGGAATTAAAGGAACCAAAATAGGCAAAGAGGTAATAAAACTATGTTTGCAGATGACATGATGGCATATGTGGAAAATCCTAGAGATTCAACCAAAAAGTTGAAACTGTCAATCATTTTAGCAAATAGCAGGATATAAGATAAATCCACATAAATCACCAGCATTTTTCTATATTACAAACAAAAGTCCCACAGGAAGCGAACGAAAGAGATGCTCCATTCTAAAAGGACCACAGATAGAATACCTGGGAGCACGCCTGCCAAAACAACCCCAGGAACTGCACGCACGTGCTTATCAAACACTTTTTACACAACTAAAAACCGAAGATGACCGGTTTGCTCGGGCCAGATCCTAAGTCTTTCCTGCTGTCCCAAGCAGACTTGTGTCCCTTCACAACCCAGAGCCCGGGGTGCAGGGAAGTCCCGCTGAGGGAGCACCCGGGAGTGTTTACACTTTGGAAGACTGTCTCCAGCTGTAGGGACACAGCTGCAAAGTGGGCTAATGCAAATTTCGGGGAAAGTAAACTCTTCATTTGCTCCATTTCTATCGGAAGGCTCTGACGGGCACTGGGGACGCCGCGACATGGAGAACGAGCAAGCTCCAACGTTACAGGGGAGCCGTTCTGCACCCACAGACGGACATCCTCCGAGGAAACACTGGAAGCCGATCCCGGCGACCGAGTCCTTTGTACTGAATTCCTGGATGAGAAGCCAGCTGGCCCGGCCCCATGAGAGGGAGGGAAGCCTCTTAAGGATTCGCCCCAGTCTACCAACCGCTCACCGCGTGTCTGAATTCTCCCATTTGCGCCCAACAGAAAGATAAAGACTAAAGGCTGAAGGACCTTCAAGCAGTTATCAGCGGCTATTTCAGCAGTGGACACCAACCGCGGCCTGAACGCAAGGCTCTCTCACTTCAAAATGATCGTTGGAGAGATTCTGCCGTGTCAGCGCGCGCCACTCATGACGGCTAGTTGTATTTCCCCAACGAGTCTGTCAGAGCCCCCCTAGAGGCCTCCCCAATCCCTGTGCAACGCCTACCTGCTGAGTTAACTGGGCTAACTGCGTTGTTCCAGGCTTGTCATGGCAGGTGGGAATCCGCACCTAAGAAGAAAAGAAGCGAAGTTAACCTTCTCCACCAAACGGCGCATCTGAGGCTCCGACGACGACAGACGACGTGCCAGAAAAGTAAGAGCGTAACACCTCTGCTCCACTGAAAGTAGCTTAACGATATGGCTCAATAGGCTACAATTTTGGAGAAGGAAAAACATCTGTTTTTAAATACAGAAGCGTCTATAAGGATATGTATTTTTAGGAATAGCATCCAGGCAACTCCTACACACACAAATGAGTAACTTTGATAACAAATACTATGAAGGGGGCAGCTGGGTGGCTCAGTGGATGGAGAGCCAGGCCTAGAGAAGGAGGTCCTGGGTTCAAATCTAACCTCGGACATTTCCCAGCTGGGTGACCCTGGGCAAGTCACTTGACCCCCATGGCCTAGCCCTTACCGCTCTTCTGCCTTGGAGCTAATACACAGTATTGACTCCAAGACGGAAGGTGAGGATTAAAAAAAAATACTATGAAGCTAGCCGGGAAGCAAATGCAATACAAAGAAATGACCACTAAATGATATTATTTACTGATAATTATTCCTTTCTCAATAGTCCAACATCTTTACCCATTCTGTCCAACTTGCTAAGCTCTGGGATAAGCGGAAATAAGAGAATTCTACAGCACTGACACCTCCATCAAGCCATTAACTTACAATGCGAATTCCATTCTTGGTTAGTTTCACAGTGGACAGCAGTGCATACGCGGGAAACACTCCGAAATGACGCATTTAATCACCGGCTCCTTTCGAAGTCTTACCGTGACCCCAACACAAATTTTAGGGTTGGTTTTTTTCCACAACGAATAAAGAAAAAAGCCAGAAAACCAGGGACACTGATACAAAAACAATTGTGTATGTGCAAGACTGAGCCAAATGCTTAGATTCAGTTAAGGTAAAATCAATTGAAAGCAATCAGTAATACCCTTAACAAAGAACATGCCATGGACAGCAGAAAGGTGACAAAACTAGACAATACTAGAGAATTAGCAAAAAAATGAACTGAAACAAGAGCAAAATAAATACACAAAAGGCCGAAAGCCAGTAACAGACAGGTGAGTCCCATCCCTGAGTTCAAAATGTCCAAGATATCTGAGAACCAATCAAATTGCCATTTCTGGAAATGGGGCGGGAAGAAGGGAGTGAGACATTTCAGATCACATTACTTCAGAGAACTTAGGTGGAAAATTGTGATCACAGGTAACTGGGAAAATAAAATATCCTTTTAAAAAATAAATAAGATCACTGAGAATCAGTCTGCCAAACCACACTCATCTCTGTTTCAATACAATTTCAAAACACTCCTTAAAAACAAGGAACCAACTTAAAGCCCTAGAGGGATACCCCATGCTCATGGATGGGTGGTACCGGTAGAATGACCATCCCACTATAGTTAATTTACAATCAGAGTACTATGCCCTTCAAATTACAAAACAGATACTTTATAGACATACAAAATAAAAACAAAATTCATTTGCAGAAACACAGGATCTAGAAAGGCAAGGGAGATGATGAAAAAAAGATAGTAAATAAAGAGTTAACAGCATTTCTGTTCATCAAAACTGTACTCTAAACCCCTAACTATAAACTCGATTGACTTAGAAGAATAAGAAATAGCTAAACTCAATAACCAGTATTTGAAAAAAGGGCAAAACACAAATTACTTAGGAAAGAATTTATTCGATAAGAATATCAGGAAAAATAGAAAGCAATATGGCAGAACTGAGGTTTAGTCCAACATATTACATTAAAAAATAAAGTCAAAATTATTATGTAACCTGAAAATTAAATACTATTAGGAGAGAAGTAGATCATAAGCTTTTCAGAGCTATTAGAGGGTTAATTCTTAACTAAAACAGATAGAAAGGGAAGCAAGATAAAATAGATAATTTCCATTACAAGAAATTGAAAAAGATTTTGTATGAGCAAAATTAATGCAGCTATTAAGAGAATAATTTGTTAACTAGGAAGAAAACCTTTCTTTGTCTAACAAATATCCTTTATAAGGATCTGATGTCTCAGATATATGGATAATTAAGAGCACTCTATAAGATTAAAGTGAATTTTCAAATCAATAATTCAATGCAATCTGATACATAAGAGAAATGTCAATGAAAATGACCCTGAGGTTTTATCTCACCCCAACAAATTGGCAGAAAGGCAGAATAGAGCAAGAGACAATGCTGGAGGGGCTGGAGAAAGCCAGGAACACAAATTCGCTGTTGCTGGAAATGTCACCTGGGAAATCCTTTCCAGGAAGCAATTTGGAATTATGCAAAGAGAGGGTCTAAAATGTTCTCACCCTCTGACCCAGAAATTCCAGTGCTAGGTGGATACCCCCAGGAGGTCAGTCTCAGAAAGGAAGGCCCCAAATATGCCAAAAATACTTAGAGTAGCAGCACGTTCTGTAGACGTCCAGAACTAGAAACAAAGTCGACAAGCACCTGCTAGGGCATGGCTAAACAAATGGTGGTACATGGATGACATAGAATATTACTACGAACATGAGCATGAAGAGAGAAGCCTGGGAAGACATAGGAAGTAACAGAAAGTGCAGCAAAAACAGAATCAGGGAGACAACACACACAACTCCAACAACGTGACCGGAGAGAACAATCGATTGTTTTGACGTCGAGGCCGTCCTACTGTGAGACAAAAAATGTGGCAATAAAAATGTATTTTAAAAACCAAATGACATGCTTAGAATGGTATCGGTGTGTTGTCTAATCCCACAGAACCCTTCTAATGTGTCTGGATGCTCAGTTTTCTGTAGCCATCAGGCTCCCACGAGCAGGAAGGGATGTAAAGATGCTCATACAAACCCTTCACATTCCTCCGGCAGAGGAAAGCAGGGATGGCCTCGGCTCTGGGTGGGATGTTAAGAACAAAATTCATGTTTTGTTTTCTCTAATGTCCAGGCTAAACAGAAATAAAGAAATGATGAGCCAATTACCTTAATAACCACCCCCATAATGGGCAAGTGTAATGTTTTCCCTGGTACTGGGGCAGGCCAGCGATCAACATCATTACAAGCTAGAAAACAAAATGAAATATCTCATTTGTATTAAGTGAAACAATTAAAGAGTTTCTAAATACATAGTTTACAAAAAAATGATAGCTAAACTAGTATCCATTTATTTCATACGACACATAAATGAAAAACACCAAGGGCTGCAGCAACTGTGTGGCGTGGTGGATAGCACAGGAATACTGTTGGGCCTAGAGCTGGAAGAGCTGAGTTCAAATTCTGTCTCAGAAACTTACAGCTATGTTACCGTGATAAGTCACCTTACTCTCTTACCCTCTGGCTGCTCATCTATCAACCTGGGACAACAACCAAACCCAGACATCCCTAGCTTGTTCTAAGGATCATAACATGCTCTGTAGAACTTGAAGCACTACATAAGTGCTAGTTATTATGATTTATTGATATCATTATTGTAAAAGATAAAAATATTAAGAAAAGATAGTGGACCCTAGTGCAAACATCAACAATATGGAAATAGGTTTGGCTCAAGGACACATGTAAAAGCCAGTGGAATTGACTGTTGGCTATGGGAGGGGGATGGGAGGAGGTAAGGGAAAAAATATGACTCTTGTAACCAAGGAAAAATATTCTAAATTGACTAATTAAATAAAATTTTCAAGAAATAAAAAATAAATTGGTGTTAGATGAGGATCCAGTCGTGGCGTTCAGCACAAAAATACTGTGCATGCAGTAACTACAAGAGAAATTTTCCTGAGGACAATAATTACTTGATGAAGTTCTCTCAATAACAACAATAAAAAGGTCTTTTCTTGAAAAAAAAAGAAAAGAAAAGATAGTGGGAGGAAAAGCAGGACTGTCCGCCTTTGATTCACATACCCAGCTCACTCTATTGGGATGGAAAGCAGTGCCTCAATTTCTAGAAAGCAGCTAAAATTCTTACGGAGGGAGCCACATGGAAAATAGCGAGGGAGTCCCCCAGCTAACATCATTCCAAATTCAGCCACAACAGGGATGAAAAGACCTCCCAGGAACAGTGAGTTAATTCCATAGAAACGATAATATAAATAGGGAATCATCTAAGGGGGGAGGAGATTCTCCAATTAAAAACTTTATTCTCAGGCACTAGGGATCTACTGAAAACTACAATCGTTGGACAATCATTTGAAAGCAATGCCACACCCTCTGGACCGCTGATAAGAGAACTGAGGAGGAGGGGAAGTATTTTGGCAACAATTCAATATTTAGATCATCTTAATAAAAAAGTTCCATATATTTCACTCTAATTCAGTATTTTTTAAAAGGCTAACATGGTCTAATATTTTCAGACATTTATCAAGTTACTAGAAGACGCCTAACTCTCTCTTCTCTCCTTTAATTCACAGTTATTCAAATCTTCACTGACTGATTTTCAGAAGGTTTATTTTTCATGAAAATGTTATTGTTAAAGGCGGCAGCTGGGTAGCCCAGTGGATAGCGTGCCAGGCCTGGAGTCAGGAGGTCCCGCGTTCAAATCTGTCCTCACACACTTCCTAGCTGTGGGACTCTGGGCAAGTCATTTAACCCTTTGCTGATCTTCTGAAATCCTGTCTAGGAATGACCCTACGTCCGAAGGCAAGGCTGGGTTGTTTGTTTTTTTACTTTGCAGTTAGATGTCTTTTAAGGCAGCAACAAGGTCACCTCAACAGTGCTTTACTCACCTGCCTCCAGGTACGGCTCACTCTTTTCGAAATACTCGGGTGCTATCTGTTTAAGCACGGTGTGGAAAAAGTGCGTATACGGCAGCTTGCTGATCAAAACCAGGGACTAGAAAACAAGGACACGAAGTCAGCCAGAGCGGAAAGCTCTAGTCTTAGTTGGATCTCGCTGTCACTTCCTGTACTCGGCGTTGCTGGAAAGCCCTACTGCCCAATGCACGGGGACCCAGACCCGAAAAGAGGCCGGTTTTAAAATGGAAATGAAAGCAGAATGGCCACAAAAGGCCAAAAGACGACCCGAGGCTCTCTGTCAGGCAGTCCTGATGGGCCACTTAATTAGAAGCAAAAATCTAGGGAGCCGTTAGAGCTTGAGGGCGGTTCAGGAAACCAGAGAGGCAGCCCCAAGCCCAGCTTCTGCTCCCACTCACGAGGGGCCCCCAGGGTTCTCCCAAGGGGTGCTAAGAATAAAGGCCCAACGAGCAACCACTGGCACACAGAGATGCTGGGGGCGTCTTCTCCTGCCTCCATGTCACTCCGGCGGCAGGACGAGCTCTTGGCAGCTTTAACTTGGATCTGACGGGGGTCAAACATGCTTTTCCTGGAAAGGGCCATCCCCAACAGCTCCAAGATGGACGGGCAGAAAGGACTGGGCAGCCTGGACAGGTGTGGGCTCCGTGGACAGAGAAAGCACTCTAGGCACCCCCTGCTAGGGATGTTCTAACAGGAAGTGCATCTTTATTTATATTTATATTTATAATATAATATATTTATATATATATATAATTATAATATATTTATATTATATATATATTTATATATATTTATTTTATTAATATATATATATATATTTATATTTATATGGTTTGTTTTTAAAAAGAAAGGGGAAAACCACCCCAGATTCAGACTAGTAAACAAGTACGTACAAAACAAATCCGTTAAAATAAAATAAGAGGAAAATTATATGTATGTACGTACAGATGAAAGGCAGCATGGACAATAAACCCTGCACTGTCCTGGGTTCGAATCCTGCCTCAGCACACCCTTACTGTGTGGCCCTGGACAAGTCACTTCATGTCTCCGTGTCCCCGGGGAATCTGATTCTGTCCTGAAGAGAAGGCCACATTATGCGCTGGTAGCGGGGGTGTCCTCACCGAGGAGGAGTTCTCTGTACCCAGGAAACACAAGAGTTCTGCAGGTGACACGCTGCCTCTACCCCGTGGAAAGAGGCCCCTTACAGGCTGTTTCCTTCTCCCTCTACAAAGGGGATGCTGTGCGCAGGACGCAGGACGCACTTCGTCAGTATTTGGTCGGTCACTAAAGTGACCGCTAGAAGAGCCGTACGGCACAGACAAGAAGGCAGCGGCCTCCCAGTCTCGCCCAGCCTCGGACCCTCCCAGGCAAAGCCCTCGACGGCCCACAGCTTCCTCGTCTGCAAAGCACTGCGAGGACCAAAGAGGTCGGCAGACAAGAGCCACGTTCTCCTGACTGAATCCTCACCCTCCGGGGCTGGCCCAGCACACGCGTGTGCGACGTGCTTGTGGCACGTGCATGCACGTATGAGTGTGTGTGGCAGAGGAGTCGCACGAGCGGCCCCGCTCAATTCTGTAACTGAAATGCTCCTGTTTAACTTCATAACAAAAAAGAAATGTGTTAAAAGAATATAAATTACCTTCTGAAAGTAGCCCCTTTTTAGTGTTTTATCTCGAACTTGTCGGAAATACACATAACCATAAAAATATGCAGGATCTTTCTGCCAAAAAAAAAGTAAAATAAAATTGCTTTTTATTTTTTATTTCAGTAATTTTTTAAAAATCTGATTCCTTTGAACACCAAAAGATGAGGCTTGAAGAGTCATAACTAACTCAAGCTTATGTCTGAAAACTAAAGAGTAGAATTCTGGACTTGGTTTTGCTTAATCTTATCCAGAAATAAAATAATTATGTGACTAAAATGCTAAAAGACAGCAGAAATGAATAAGAAAAATGAAAGGCCATAGAAAATACAAAGCCTATCTAGTAAAGGTTTTTCTTTGTGTTGCCTCAGGTGATAATCTAGTAGTAAAAAGCACCCTTGCTCAGACAAAGGGGCCGTTGACTGGGCCCAGACCAATTACATTCTAACGTCTTCCTGAAGTTTTCAGTGACATTTTAATCTGTCAAGAACTTCTGAAGGTTTCTACAAGCTCCTGAAGAATCCCACTCCTTCCTTCTGCAGCTCCTCTAAGCATTGCTATAATGCAAACAAAAGCCCAAGAATTCTGCCAAATACGACCATGTATACAGCTGGAGATGCATAAACACACAGCTGATGCCAACCATTTCCGACTTTTCTAACCTTCAAATACACAGGTGAATCTCTGTCAAACTGGTCTGGGATACAGCGCATTGACATCCTCCGGCCAGATGACTGTCGAAATCTGAAACAAAACTGTGTATCTCCAAGACAGCCTAATGGAAACAAAAACAAAAAGGGGAAATTGAGGACAGCTCAGCCTCTCATTCTACTTCTAAAAAATCACAGAATTTTATAGCTAAAATTAGCCCCACCCGCCCATTTTACAAAAGAGGCCCTGAGAGTGTCAATCTGTGACCAGGCCAGGACTAAAGCCTCAGTTTGTCTACATCATGTTTCTATGGTTGTTCATTCTCCTTTGAGGTGTTATATACTTTCTTAAAAAGTGTATATATAACTCAGGAAGAGAACAAGCAGTAAATCAATCACCGTCTTCATTCCAGATTTATTTCTGACACTGAAGTTTTCACGGACACCCACTTAATTTCACAAACTGCTCCCCAACTTAAAGTAATTTATCTAAAAGCCAGGCCAAAACAAGGGTTAACAATGTTAATACCATTCTTCAGCCCCTCAATCCTTAACACATTTTCTGAAGAAGCTACAAAGGGATTCCAAAGGACTCTCAACTAGATTAGCATGAGGACTATCAAACGTTCTGGCTACCTGGGCAACAGTCATTTGTCCTATAGCTGAAAACAAAGAGGCCTCCATGAAGGTTACAAAAAACAGAATTTGGGGCTGCCTAGATGGCCCTCTGTGATGAACCCAGAGGACTCCCAGCTTCTTCCACCCTTTTTCCCTTAGTGAAGCAGATCTCTGGAACCATGTGGATAAGGGGGGAGTTGGCATGACAGCAGGGGAACAATTACTTCCCAGAGTCTCCATCCTGGTAGAATGGAACAGGGTTTAGGGGATGTGAGACAGAGTGTCCAGGCTCCTTCCCAGAAAAGCCTGGAGGTGCCCAGCTCACTCTCCTACATAGGCCTTCCTTTACCAACAAGGAAATCCCATTCTTGGGAACTCTGAGACGTCTACCTTTCCTACGACTGTTTTCACAAAGAAATTAATTAGCAATTAGTTGCTAACTGCTCGATTTCCAGGGTAAGGAAGACCTGTCCAGGACCCCAGGAAGCATAACTAAGAATGGGCGAGGACCTGAGCTCAGTCCAGTCCCACACCCTCCTTTTAGGGGCAGGAAACACATGCAGACTGAAGTGAGCAGCCTTCTCAGGTGCGAGGGATGACAAGCATCCTAGGGCCTACATCCAAATATAAAACTCAAATCTAAACTGGCTGGGTAACCTGGGGAAAGTCTGGGCAAGGCTCTAAGGCTCGACTTTCAGAGAAGATGCCAACCAGCACGGATGGAGGGAGTTTCCTCATCTGGAAGTTCCATAGACTGTGGCTATCACAGGTATCGCCTTTACTCTATTCATAGCTTGAAAAGAAAGAATTCAAAGGGACTTTTGAAAACACACTGCTATAGAGCAAGTGTTATTACTAAAAAAGATTACACAGAACTTCTGCTCCCAGTGATGTTTTTTCTAACTCCTCCACTAACAGCCAAGAAAATCCGCATCCAGCATCTGCATGTCCCGCCCAGTGTGTGGGAGAGCACCGAGAGCTGCTTTGGTTTTGTTTTTTCTATATTACTCAAATGTCTGGCAAAATCCAAATGAAGGGGGCTGGGGGCAGCCTTTGGAAAACTGACTTTTCTACTGGAGGAATGTTTTGTATGTTTCCTTCTTTGAGTAAACTTTAGCTGTGGAAATAAATTCACTGAAATGAAGGCAGTGACTATGGTTAGGTTATCTTCCTCGATGACTTTTCTGGTTTAAAAGTGCCAAGTCATCAGGGTTGACTGGGGCCAACTTCTGGGTGGCCCCTTCCTTTCAATGAGGCCTTAGAACACGTCACCACAGCACGGGGGCGCTTATCTGGAAAGCTGCTTTTGGAATACTCAAAAAGGAGTACTATGTAGTGAGCCTTTGTTGAGGCCAATTTTCTCTGATAAGATTTCTAGGCACTGAAGCCTAAAGTTCCTCGTGTTCCTCTGATTCATCCTCGTAGGAGGCTGTAAGCTCCTTGAGGGCAGGACCTGTTTTTCCTTTGCTCTCTCCCTTCCACGCACTCAGAAGGCATCTGTAGAAAGAGCCCCGGGCTTAGGTTTCACACACACTGAGCTAGGAAATGTCTGTCGATGCCTAAAGAAAAGGTTTCTTTCATTCTGTCAGTCTGCACACACAGGACACAGGCAGGAAGGCTCCTGGAGTGGGAATCCCCAGGTCCAAAGAGTGCTAATGAGCTTAAATAAGGACAAGGGCCTGGCAGGCATCTCTCTAAGCTCTCAGTCATAAGCAAGAAGTGGAAATACTGTGTATTAGATGGAAGGGTGGGGAGAGGGGGAAAGCCTGGGGGGAGAGACATCTCTGGAGACTTTACCAAATCTTCCCAACCTGACATACATCTAAAGCAAATTTTTTTGACTTTTGGTAAATGAATGCTCTAAAATATTCTATTTTTTGTGCAGACTCCATGAAACCTAAACTCCATTTTTACTGTTTCCAGAGGCCTGCAATCCAGCTCCTGAGTTTCTGCCCACAGCAATAAGAGCTATTTAGGGATTTTTTAAAAAGTAAATCCCTTCCAGAGCTGTCAGAGACCTAACAGGCTTCATTTAACAAAATACGTGAAAAGCAACGCACTGTTCGGAGTCCCCAAAAAAGGCTGAACGACAGCACGTGCCAGAGTGTGGCCTCTCGGCTGCCTGCACTGGGGCCCATTCTACGGCCCCCCTCCACACTCCCAACCCCACTTTTCCAGAGGGATCGAGTTTACTCGGATGGACTGTGCAAACCTCAGGGGGGATGGGTCAGAGGGTCACAGGAGCAGCCCAAAAAAGACCTGACGGCCCTCTAGGCTGGACCTTTCCTTTTTTTAACCCTCCCTCCAAAAAACAGCCACTAGCTACAGTCTGCACACATGGTGATAACAGGGCAGACAGTCTCACCCTGGGGGTCCGCATCTACTTGAGTCCTAAGCCTTGGGCCCAGGCATGCTCTCAGGCCGGGAGGAGCCAGAGGCCAGGCCGGCAGAACACGAGCTGGAGAGGCCGAGGCCAGTCCTATCTGCGGTCCAGGCACTGGCCCCACGAAGTCCAGACCACACGACCCACTAAGACACGGAGAGCTCGGTGGGGAGAGTACTCACACTGATGACATCACACATCTTTCTGAAGTACTGAAGGATTTCTTCAATCAAGAAAAAGGGGACATAAGGGACAGACCCCAGCCTCACTTTCCTGAAGTAGACAGGGTGAATAAAGGGTTAACTCAAAAAATACTACTAATAAGTCAATATTAAAAACTAAGAATCACTATTCCGACGCCTCGCTCCACAGCCCTGGCGCCAGGGGAAGGGGGCATGGCATCCTCTTCCATCTTGGTATCACCAATAATAACAAGCATTTCGGGAGCACTTCAAGATTTGCAAAGCATTTTACAGATGTTGTCTCATTTGAGTCACCGCCACTGTGGGCGGTAGGTGCTATTATCCCCATCTGAGGCAGGCAGAGGTGAAGGGTGGGGAACTAAGAAGGGGTCCCTGGCCTTCCCAACAAGCCCCCTCGTTCACAGAGCCGTCCCTTCCTCCGTGTTTGTTGATATAAAGAAGGTAGAAGGAACCAAAATGTCCAGCTACAGCTCACAGGAAAGCCACAAGGGCTGCCTGACATAGTGCCGTTAGCCACTCAGGAAGGCGTCACGTGGAGCTTGCTTAGCTTGTGGGAAGCCGAGTTCACCGACTATGGGAAATGTTTTGGGGGTTTTTTAAGCTTATTTATTTAATTAATTTAGACTATTTTTCCATGGTTACATGAATCGTGTTCCCCTCCTCTCCTCCCACTCCCCTCCCACAGCCCACACGCAATCCCCCTGGGTTTCACATGTGTCATTGATCAAGACCCATTTCCATATTACTGATGTTTGCACCAGGGAGATCATTCAGCGTCTACATCCCTAACCATATCCCCTCGACCCATGCGACCGAGCACTTGTTTTTCTTCTGTGTTTCTACTATGGGAAATGTTGTTGATGTTCAATCACTCTATTTTTCAGAAGTGCAACTGCAGCCCAATGGGGAAGGCGTCTGTAAGCCTAACCTACAGGCCGTCTGATTGAGTAGTTACTAGAGTTACTGTTAATCTATAGACAACAATTCTAAATAATTAGGTCATTCTGATAAAGGGGCAAGATGGACCAATGGTTTATAATCATTAGAAACCCTTCTAGAATCTCTTGAGGGCAATAACACATGTTTATCGTTCCTAATTTTGCAAGAAATGTTACTAGTCCATAAAAATGTCCACAAAGGAACACCAATTTTATATCACTGATTTTAGAAACGATCATAGAAACTATTAAGAAGTTACAAATTTACAGCAAAAATTCAAAAGCATGGAAAAAATAGTTAAAAAAACAAACCAGGGAATATTGGAAATGGTCTTTAAAGTTCCCCCAATCCAAGAAGCAGAATTCTTATTAGAGTTCTTTAATTTTATAAGAAGCTGCATGCTAAAACACGCTTGCTTCCATGGCTACTGTCCCATCAGTGGGTGGCTGGCGGGAGCTGGAAGAGGAGGGCAGTCAGAAGGAGAAGATCCACATAAATAAGCTCCTCCGATGAATATGCCTCTTAGTGGATCTGCCCTTATTAACCCAAACAGAGCCCAAAGGCTGCCCATGAGGGCAAACTTGGGAAACCCATCTGAATGCAGGAACTACTGTAGCTACTCCATTAACTTGTCCAGCTTGCAGTTTCTGGATTTTGTGATGCCTCACTCTACCCTTAAAAACATCACAGAAAAAATGTATTCTTTAAAGTGAAATCAAACCCAATTTTCCTCTGAGAACTTGTGGGAATGCTGCGCCGCCCAGCAGGAGCAGACCATCTGAGCTCGATCTCATCTCCCTGGACCAGACTCGAGACCAGAGAACTCCCTCCCTGTTCTAGTCTAGACAGGCCTGGGCTGGACACCAAGCACACACACATTTAGAGTGATGCAATTAAAAGCATTACCTGAATTTGAATCTGGAAAAGACAAATAGCAAATATTCGTTTTCTGAAAAAGAAAACAAAAGTTATATGTGCTGCCAAGGAATCCAATGGAAATGAAAGAGGTAAAAGACAAAGACTTACTTCTTTATCACTAAGTTTCGAATGCTCAGGATAGATTACCTATAAAACAATGCATAGAGAAAGAATTAGAAAAGAAAACCATCATTCACACTCAGCAGATCCTTTAAAATAAATAACAAGGAGAGCAGCTGGGTGGCTCAGTGGATTGAGAGCCAGGCCTAGAGATGGAAGGTCCTAGGTTCAAATCTGGCCTCAGACACTTCCCAGCTGGGTGACCCTGGGCAAGTCACTTAACCCCCATTGCCTACCACTCTTTTGCCTTGGAAACAATACCAAGATGAAAGGTAAGGGTTTAAAAAAAATAATAAAATATAAAATAAAATAAATAAAAACAAAATTTCACATAGATCTCATTTTTTCTAAAAATCAAAGAAAAAGACACAAAGAATTAAACTTATGCTTTCCAATGAAAGCCCCCAGAAGCCTAGCGAAGAAGACTGGAGTTTAAAAAAGACTAGCTCAAACCTGCCTTGTGAGAAAACAAGCCACCAATTAAACCATTAATAATCTAACATTCCTCATTTTCCCCTTAAAGTCACCTACATTTGTGACAATCTGGTGTAAGGAAAAGAGATGTGAATTGAGAGCCACAGGAGACCTGTTTTCCAGGCCCAAAAGAGATGGGACTCGAGAGCCACGGGAGACCTGTTTTCCAGGCACACCTCTTTCTGTACAAGCCCTGTGAGCTCATACAGATCTCCGGAGCTCCCAGCACCTCCAATGTTTACAAAGGAGCTGGCTCCCCCAACTCTAAATGCCAGGCTCCCTCAGCATGGCTGTGAAGATCATGTGGCACAATGTCGGGTCCAGAATGGCACCAAGCCAGCACCACAGACCTTCAAGGCTTACGGAGTTGGTAGCCACCTCTCTATCCTGTAATAAATCAACCTTTGCTGCAAGGGTCACTATTCATAGGATCAGAAACTTGGAGCTGGATAGAGACTCAGAGTCTTCTAGTCCAGTTTGTATAGGAAAGGAAACTGAGGCCAAGGATATGAAGGAAATTTCCCATAGTGTCACAGATGGTAAGTCAGGGCAAATGTGACAATCAACTTTTTACAGATGAAGAGATTGAGGCTTGGCGATAAAGTGACTGTCACACAGTCACTGAGCAGCACACCCAAGAATGAAAATGCTCTTCATGGCCAAAGGAGTCTTAAGGCAGAACAAAGTGTGCCAACTTCCGCTTCATTTCCTTCATGAGTTTTCTATGACTTGTGTGCTGTGTCTTCTGTCACAGACGAGCAGTGTGGAAATACGTATAGCATGAAAGTGCTGGGATAACCTAGATCAGACTATTTGACACCCCTGGGCGGGGAGGACTCCTGAATCATAAAATATCAGAAAACAAGTGTCAAAAATTATTTCTACATAGAATTGAAAAAAAAAATTAAGTACAAACAGGGGGCAGCTGGTTGGCTCAGTGGATTAAGAGCCAAGCCTAGAGATGGGAGGTCCTAGGTTCAAGTCTGGCCTCAGACACTTCCCAGCTGTGTGACCCTGGGCAAGTCACTTTAACCCCCACACCTACCCCTTACTGCTCTTCTGCCTTGGAATCAATATGCAGAACTGATTCTAAGACAGAAGGTAAAAGAGTTTGTTTGTTTTTAAGAACAAATAATGGCATCTCTACTACATTCAGAATGAAAAATACCAATGGAAAATGCCTTCAAGGTATTATGGAAAAATATATTTGAACATCTAGCTAATTTATACTTTGAGCATAACTTGAATGTAATATAATATAAACTTGCACATAATTTGAGGAACTCCTCCTATAATTTTTATAACTGTCCCAACTTTGTTCAAAAGTGATCCAATCCTGATGGAATACTATTGTGCTCAAAGGAATGATGAACTGGAGGGATTCCATGTGAACTGGAACGACCTCCAGGAACTGGTGCAGAGTGAAAGGAGCAGAACCAGGAGAATGTTGTACACAGAGGCTGATACATTGTGGCACAATCTAATGTAACTGACTTTTCTACTAGCAGCAATGCAATGATCCAGGACAATTCTGAGGGACTTGTGAGAAAGATGCTCGCCACACCCAGAGAAAGAACTGTGGGAGCAGAAACACAGAAGAAAAACAACTGCCTGATCACATGGGTTGATGGGGATATGATTGGGGGCATAGACTCTAAACGATCACCCTAGTGCAATTATTATCAATAATGTAGAAATGGGTCTTGATCAATGACACATGTAAAACCCAGTAGGGAAAGAGCATGAATCTTGTAACCATGGAAAAATATTCTAAATTAATTAATTAAATAAAATTAAGTATTAAAAAAAGTGATTCAATCCTGATTCAATCCTCAACCAAACCTGAGTCTTTCCTCTCAATATTGCTGTAAGGTAATAACTTCAATATTCAAACTCTTTAAAATGAGAAACCCGAAGCTTGGAAAGCCTGGGCGACTTGTCCCCATTTTGGAGATGGTATGAGAGGCTGCATTACAGCAGAGAAAGAGCTGGCCTTGAAGTCAAGAAGTCCTAAGTTCAAGTCCTGCCTCTACTGTCAAACTCAAACAGAATACTTGGGGGAGGAGGGAAGGGGGACACAAGCTAACTTAGAAAACCACAAATCAACGTTCTCTCTGCTGCACTGCATTTGTATTTATTTTATGAAACATTTCCCAATGACTTCCACGTGGTGAGGTTTCTGTTCTAGGCATTTCTCTAAGGCAGAGGTATCAATAGGGCCCCGGGATCCAAATAAATGGCACTGGGAAAGCCTTACCCACAGACAATGTTTCAGCTGGTTTTTGAAGGCAGAACATGGACCCAGATGTCCACGTGACCCCACTGTGGAGCCTCAGAAGCAGCAAAGGGGCTGCCTTCCACTGGGACCACATTTCCTCCATCACTGCTTCACAGACTTGTTTGCCTCAGAACGGCTTTACAGGCCTCCAAGAGCCTCTGTCTAGGTGGGCTTTGTCTCCTGAAAGTGACCACACGAGAGGATCCGTTTGCCTGTGAGAGGCTCTTGGGGGTGCACGGGGCTCCAAGGAGCACGCTCCGAGACCTGCTACCCTGAACCAGGGAAAAGCCTAAGGCCTCCTGAGAATCCCCAGCTTCAGGGTTCTGTCCTACACACTACAAGCCTCTTTCCAATTCCCCCCTTTCTTGAATTTGGGTGGTTAACAGGATCGGTGTCTCTGACAAGCAAATGACTTCCCTTTTTATGGCTCATTTGAGAGTAATCAATTCAGTCAAATCAAAAAGCCTTTTTTAAGTGCCTCCATAACAGACACGGTGCTAGGCACTGGGAGCAGAAAGAAAGCAAAACCAGTCCCTGCTCACAAGGAGCTCAGTCTAATGGAGAGTCTGAAAACGACTCTCCACAAACAAAATACAGAGGCGCTAGACCAGAGGTCATCATAGAGGGAAAGGCTGGAATGGAGGAGGCCTGAGGAAGGCTCCTTGCAGAAGGCAGCACTTTAGTTGGCACCGGAAGGAAGCCAGGAGGCAGAGATCAGGAGAGAGAATCCAAGGTCTAGAGGGCAGCCACTGAAAATGCTTAGAGTTGGAGAAACACTGTTGGCAAGAGGCCAGAATCCCGGATCACGGAGTACATGGAGGAGAATAAGTTGTAAGACTGAAAAGGAAGAACTTTAAAAGCCAAATGGGATTTTATATTCAATCTTGAAGGTAAGAGGGACCCACTACAGTTTAATGTGTTGGATTGGGAGGGCAGCTGGATAGCTCAGTGGATGGAGAGCCAGGCCCAGAGATGGGAGGTCCTGGGTTCAAATCTGGCCTCAGACACTTCCTAGCTGTGTGACCCTGGGCAGGTCACTTGACCCCCATGGCCTAGCCCTGACCACTCTTCTGCCTTGGAATCAAGACACAGTATTGACTCTAAGATGGAAGGGAAGGGTTTAAAAAAATGTATTGGATTGGGAGGAAGAAGGGGAGACAGCACAAGGAATTTTGTACTTTTAATATGTATGGCCGACATCTCGGAGAAGGAAAGCCTGCGAAGCGGCATTTTCGCCAGCAAATCGAATGCTTTTTTAAGACCGGCCATTCCCTGTTTGTCAAAACAGAATCCATTCTATGTTTGGTGAGACACGTCCTGCGACTCCCAGCGTGTCTTGTATGCAAGGTAAGTCGTTGTGAAGCCTCTGCTCAGGGATTCGCTTCCAGAAGATCAAAGCCAATTTCTCTCCTCTCAGTCATGCCCATCTTCCCAACCCAGGAGTCCACATTCACTCGGTTGGGGGGATCTCCAGGCTCGTCTTAACCCAGTTTTCTTCTAGTCTTAACAGGACACAAGGGTTCTGCCTCCAGCCGCCATCCCTGCGGGCCTCCCCAGGCCTCTAACCCCTGAAAAGCCTGCCGGGCAGCCCTTGTGTTCGTGGCTCCCGCCCACACTCCTCGGGCACTCGGGGAGTCTGTAAAGGGCTGCCCCACTCGGCCTCGGTGGAGCCTCCTAACAAAGCACCCGACCAGCCCGTCACCCTGAGGGGGAGTCCGAGAGCCCCGGACATCAGCGGATGAGACTGACACAATAAGCGGCAAAATTCCAGATCACGTGACTAACGGGATGGTGGGTGAGCCCCGAGAGGGGCAGCAGCGCCACGGACAGCCATCCGCAGACCGTGAGGGCCGGGCCAGAGCTGAGCGGTCTCACTTCCTCTCACAGGGTCACTAGACCAGGGTGAGCAGCCTGGACGAGGCAAAGCGGGCGGTGCAGAGCCTGGCCCGGACACGGTCGTCCTAAAAGGTCCCCAGTCCGGAGCGTCCTCGGCCAGGGACGAGGCTAACAACGGCTCGCTTTGGGGCATGTTCACCTGGCCCTGCCCTGAGCACTTCACAGTCATCCTTTCGCTGATTCCCGCGGCGCTGGTATCCCCCTCTGACAGAGGAGGACGAGGCAGAGACTGAAGGGAGGAGTGCTCCCCAAGTGCGCCCCGGGCACTGGGAAGGGTGCTGAACGGGGACCCCACGACCGGCCTGAAGCGCCCCCTAAGATGGCCCGTGGGGCCAGACCCCGGTGCCAGCGAAGCACTGGTCACCCGGGCAGCAGGGACGGGCGCTTTGCTCTGCCCGTTTTAGTGCCGGAGGTGGCCCAGCGCATTCCTGACTCGTCTGAGTTAGATCGATCCTGGGAAGGCGTTTTGTGCAGAACTGCTCGGCTCTCTGTTGAGATGGGTCTGTCCAACTCGGTCGTTGTGGGGGCCGGTGGGGGGTCCTCTGAGAGCGGGCCAGCCGCCGGGCTCCTGAAGAGACTGGCCGAGCTGCAGGGGAGGAGAAGCTGAAAGAACCCTAGAGTCCGGGTGCTGCCCCCAAGAAGGGGGGCGCACAGACTCTCGTTCCACATTAGCACCCAGTATCCGAATGACTTGTATGGAAGACACATGTCACTCGTTCTGGAAGTGGAAGCCTCAAAGAAGACTTTCTGAGACGTTCCAGTTGTCCAAACACACAGGCCTGAGTCCAGGAGCCGGGAGCCCCCCCCGGGCGGTGGGCGGTCTTGGGGCGGGGGATGACCTCTCGGATCCCAGGAGTCACACTCCCTCTCCGGCCGCAGCCCCGGCTTTCAGTCCCCCCACGCCAGCTCTCCCCACGAGGCCACTGTTGTTTAGTTAGGGCTCAGCAAACCTCACTCCAGCTGAATAACCAGGACATTGGAAAGCCCCTACCACGTTCCCCTCTATCACAAGAAATTACGTACATCAAGTAACAGGAAAAAAAGGTTTCCCACCCCTCACTGAATGAAGACTTCAACGCGTCTGGTATTCGCAGATAAGCTGTGGGGGTCCCGAGAAGGGGCCGGATTTGCCCAAGGTCAGTGACCTGCTAGGAAACGGATGAGGCAGGATTCGAATCCACTTCTTTAGGATTCCAATGACGTCCTTCTATCCACTACCAAGGCTACCTTGCATGTAAAATCTTCCTTTCAAATCACTGCCTGAAGTCAGAACTCCCAGAGTTCAAGGTGGGCTTTTCCTTTCCTATCAAAGATCTGAGGCCCCCCTGAACGCCTGACGGCGTCCGAGCCAGTCCCTGCCAGCCCTCAGGGCCTGGGTTTCCTGCACCAGGGCTGTAAGCAGGATGACGTCGGCCTCCGTATCTCGCTCTCGGGGCATCTGCCCAATTCTTCCCGTTTCTGATATCAACATGCACTAAGGGCAGAGGAATGATCCATAAAGGGTGACTCAGTGGACCGTGCTGGGCCTGGAGACATGAATTCAAATCCAGCCTCAAGACTCTCCCTGGCCCTGGGATCGATGTCTGACACAGGCTCCAGGGGAGAAGGGAACGGCAAACTACGCCCGCATCCCTGCCAAGAAAACGCCCCGGACAGCTCTGGTCCAAGGAGTGACAAAAAGGAACGAGACGGAGCTACCGAACCCCAAAAACCTGCCAACAACTCGCAGGCTGCGCCGCATCCCACCATCACGGCCACCTTGTTCCGGGGCTGCCTGCATACCTCCGGTGGGCGAGAATCCAGTCTGGCCAACAAGGCACCCCCTAGAGGGGACTAGAGGCAGGAAAGAGAACCCCGAAAGAGAAAAGCCCCCCTCCTGGCCCTCCAGGCCACTGCCAGCTCGCCTCTATTCTAGGGCTCCCTAAGCCTGCAGGGCCACACGAGCAGGCAGCAAAGCCCCACGGTGTCGCCGGACACAGAGACCGAGCCCAGGCCAGGACCGGAGCTCTCAGGCCGCCGTCTTCCTTGAACTGGCCCACCTGCTCTCTTCCCTCCCCTCCTCTTCCTGCACGCCCATTCCCCGAAGAGCTCCCGGCGCGCCCAGCCTTGGCTGCCGCGCGGCCCCTCGTCGGACCTCACAGGGCTGCTGCTGCAAAGCACCCTCCCGGCCCGGCCCGGGGGACGGTTCTCAAAACGGGAGGACGAGTTTCCACCAAATAGAGCCTCTTCTAAAGCAAGGACCACCCGGACAGCCTTCGTGAGTGTCCCTCTGCCGCAAGGACAGTCCCCGCGTCGGGCTGCAGCAGCACAACTGCCGTCGGAGAGCCAGCGAGACTGGCGGGAGGCCCGAGGTTCAAGGCCTGGCTGGGAAACCTCCGGGACGCCTGTGAAGACGGCCTCGCGAGCCTCCCAGGCCCTCTCTAGCACCAACCTAGCGTCCTGGGCTGTCCCCTTGGGTTTCCCACGTTCACCATCTGGGAAGGCAACACCGCCGGACCAAGGGCCCAACCCCCCCCCCCCCGACAGAAATTCCTCCATCACGTCAGAATCGAACAAATGTCAAGCTCTAAGACAGAGACCCAGCTTCAACTTCAAGAACATAATATTGGAGGCTGGGGAGAAGACCCCGGCCAGGGGACGGGAGGCCTTGGGTTCAAATCTGGCCTGGGACATTCCCGGTGATCCTCACTTAGCTCCCACTGCCAGGCCTTTGCTGCTCTTCTGCTTCGGAGCTGGTACTCAATACTGATTCTTAGGTAAGGGCTTGAAGAAGAAACGCGTCTTAAACTGCAGGATAGTCCCTGAATCCAGTACTTCAAGCCTTCACTGAACACGTCAAAAGCATCCTTCCAAATGAGTTACAATTTGATGCTAAAAGTGGAAAGGCATAAATACGAGTTTTCATTCATTCGACATTCACAAATTTTCAATGACTGCTTATCCCCGGAGGGAGGCACAGGTCCTGCGCAACGGTGAGCATCTAGATCTGAGCCCGGCACCCTAAGGAGTCACGGCTCTCCTGGGTCTCTTCGCTTCCACCTAGCTACTTCTACAATCACATCAGTCACCCCTCAAACCACATGCAGAGTGTTTCAGCCTCAGGATCTCTGCCGTGTCCTATAGTACCCTCCCCTACTCCCCCTGCTTGACAAAACCCTACATATCCCCTGATTGACTGCTCAAATCGACCTCATCCAGGAAACCTTCTGGTACCTGAATTGATGGGCGCGCACACACACATGCATGCACACATGCATGCACACGCACATGCACACACATACATGCACACATGCGCATACACGCATACACACACACCCTATAATCTAAGAGGAATTATTTTACTGTAAGGCATTCTGAATATTCTTTAATAAGATAAAATGTGAAATCACTGTAGCATTTCTACAGCTATTCACAAAGTACTAATAATAACCAGCATTTACAAAGCACTTTTAAAGATTGCAGAGTTTTTCACATAGATGTTCATTCATCTGAGCCTCACAGCCGTCCTGGGAGAGAGGGATTATTATTATCCTCATCTTAAAGATGAAGGAACTAAAACTCAGGTTAAATGATCTGCCCAGGGCCACAAAGCTAAGCAAGGGTCTGAGGGAAGACTCAAAATCAGGTCTCCTGACTCTCAGTCCAGAGCTCTTGCCACTAAAAAATGGATGCCTCTAAAATTCATCTGATGCCATGAGATTTTTCAGGGTTATTTAAACACTAAAGATGAGTAATAATTTATCTTTTCCCTCCAAGTATAGCTTCCTCTTACTGATTCAGATGAGTTCTATAGGTCTTAAATAATACCATAAGCAACAGAGAACCATAAAAATGTTAGCACCTAAAATGGAAAAAATCCTACATCCCCGCCTTTCCTAAGCAATTTGGAGTTAGAACATGGTTTGCAAATTTCCATTTTCAAAAACTTTTCATTCTCATGCTTAATATTGCATTAACTTTTCACCCCATTTTAGTACTTAGAACACAATCAACAAAAAGAAATAACTGGAACAAGTTTTTATGGTGTGCCCTTCCCCCTTTCCTTTCTTTTTAATCAGTCTAAAAGTCAACAATGGCTTGGAAAAAGCTCAGGATATGATTCCCTGGTAGCTACCCTACCTTGAGCTCCCTTCCTCAACAATGGCAAATGGTAAATGTATAACTGGAGCTCATTCTTTCCCCAGAGCATTAAGCAGCCAGAGTTCTAGTTATCTGCATAATTACTCCAACTAGAAACAAGAAATGAACAGAACCAGAATTTTTCATTTCTCCACCAACTTCAAATGAATGTATTGTTTACTTTCTTGTTATTTTCTTAAAGCATATTGCCCCCAATCAACCAACTAATAAGCATATTATGTAGTGCCAATGGGCCAGAGCTAAAGATCCAAGAAAAAAAAAAAGGTTCCTATCCTCAAGGAATTTACCTCAAAGAATGTCGAGTTTATGTACATACCCTTTGCCCCAGAGATACCACTGCTAGTTCTTCACTCCAAAGAGATTAGAGAAACAGGCAAAGGGCCCATCTACGTTCAAAAATACTTATAGCAGTTCCTTCTGCAGGAGGAAAGAACTGGAAACTGAGATGCCCAACAATCAGGGAATGAATGAATGGGATGCTACTGTGCTGTAAGAAATGATGCAGGGGATGGCTTCAGAGAAACTTTCAGAGACTGATATGAAGTGATACAAAGTGAAACGAGCAGAACCAGAACAATTTATGAAGCATTAACAATAATAACGTAAAGAGATAAAAAAGCAAACTGGGACTCAGGAACTGTGATCAACGTGACACCTCACTACAATTCCACAAGATTCACAATGAAATAGGTTATCTACCTCCAAGTAGAGAAATGATGGATTCTGAGAGCAGACTGAAATATTTCTTGTCTCTTGTGTGTGCATTTTTTAAATAAGGCTAATATGGAAACTTGCTTTACCTGTCTATACATATCTGTGATAGGTCTTATTTTTCTTGCCTTTTGTGAAAGGGAGAGTATCGAGAGAATCTGGGATAAATAAAATTGAATTTTTAAAAAGTATTGAGTTTACTAGTTTAAAAATATTAGTATAGATATGACTTAGAACTAGATCAAAGCAAAATATGCAACAAAGGAATCAAGAGAATTGGGTTTAAATCCCAACTTTGCCACTCACTACCCAGGTCAAGTGAAGATTTGCTTATTTGTTGAAGAAAAACCGTTTTGGAAGAATCTGGGAAGATTTGCTTGGACTATTGTAAAGGGAAATAAGCAGAAGGAGGAAAACAATGCATAACATCAACACTGTGAAATGAACAATTCTGAAAGATTTAAGAAAAGTTCAAAGAAATGATTAATCACAATTCCAGAAGAACGCTACCCATCTTCCCCCAAAAGTAATGGACTAATAACATGAAGAATGAGACACATTTTTAGACATGGTCAATATAGAAATTTGTTTTGCTCAACTACTTATCTTTGTTGCAAGGGTTCTCATTTTTTCTTTTTCTTTTTTTTCAGGGGGGTGAGGAAGAGAAAGGTAAGAAGAAGGTAAAAAAATAAATGTGCAATAATTGTTTTCGATTTTATTTTTTAAAAGAGTGGGAGGAAAAGGAAGGAAAATAATTGCTTGATAATTAAAAAAATAAAAATTTCATTTAAAAAAATGAAGACAAGTAACTCACAAGATCTGAGTCTCAGTTTTCTCATCTGTAAAATGAGGGCACTAATGATCTCTAAGGAATCTTCCTGTTCTAAATCGGATTCATTCTCCCTCTCACATCAGCACACAGGGGTTCAATCTTCAAGACAACCGTAGAACTGGACTTCTTTCCCTACTGCTTTCACACACACCCAAGTCTTCCCCACCAAACCTTTACGTGACTGTCTTATCTTCCTTCTCCCTCCAGTCTAAGTCCTTGAAAAAAGCTGTCTATGCCAGCGGCCTCTGCTCCAACTCCCCACCACCTCTGGGATCAAATATAAGGCTTCTGTGTGGCATTCGAGGTGGCTTTTGAAGCTACCTTACACGCATACAAACCCCAAATCACTAGTTCAATGTCAACCGAAAAGGCCATTTTAATTCCATTCAGGGCCGAGAGAGAGAAACTGGGATGAGACTCAGTGGCTGTCCTCACTGAAGAAGTCTACAGCTAGTAAAGGCGTAAGACACAGAACGCGCCAGAGAGCTACAGCGCCTCTGTGTAAAGAGGGAAACGGCATGACCAGAGAGGAGAGTCCCGCAAGACTTCACGGAGAGGGCCAGAAAAGAGGGAGAGCACAGGGTGCAAAGGCTACCTTAGAGTACTTTCATATATAGAATAATCCTTGGATCACGGAGGTAGTCAGAAGATGCCTAATAATACTAGCCAAAGTAGTTTCTTTGTCTGTATCTCATTTGAGCCTCATAACAACCTGGAGAAGTAGGTGCTATTGTACTCCCATTTTACAGATGAAGAAACTGGCAAATCAGCGTGAAGTGACTTGCCCAGGGTCATATAACTACTAAGTGTCTAAGTAAGGCTGCATTTGAACTCGGGTCTTCCCGACTCCCAGCCTAGGGCTCTCTCCTAGCTGCTCTAATCAGACAAGGAGTCTGATTTCTTCCCCAGATGCTCAGTTCACTCCATCCTTAAATAACGGTCATGCAAACCTGCCCTCCCTTCCAACTGTGGCCTAGTCTCTCCTCCAATGCAGGACCACATTCCTAGAAAGTCACAGCCTCCTGCTTCCCTTTGTTAAACCTCTACCTTCCATCTTAGGATCAATAACTGTGTACTGGTTCCAAGGTGGAAGAGCAGTCAGGGCTGGGCAACAGAGGTTAGATGACTTGCCCAGGGTCACACAGCTAGGAGGTGTCTGATGCCAAACAAGAACCCAGGACTTTCCATCCCCAGGCCTGGCTCTCTATCCACCGAGCCACCTAGCTGCCCCCTTCCATTCACTTCTTTACCCCTTGAGATCTGGCTTTGAAGCCCCTCAAGCCACGGAAACGGCTCTCCCAAAGGTTACCAGGCCTGTCCTGATTAGTAAGCATGGCCGTCTTTCCCTGCAATTTCTAACAGTGGCAATCCCCATCCTCTGCCCCCTTCCTCAGTGAGTCCGTCTACCCCCTCCAACTGCTCTCTCGGGCTAGTTCCATGACCATTTTTAGGAAGGCAAGGCCCTGGGCTGGGCCAGGGGAAGGAGAGAGAAAACAAAAAGCTTTCCACGGCCCACCTTCATTCGTCTTTAATCTGACTGGTATTCCTACTGAAAATCCGTCAGCATCACTGCCTAGCTAGCTGAAGCCCGATGACTTACGTGGCTCCACTCTGCGATGGGACAACAGAGAGAAGCAAAGAAGTAAAGGAGAGCCTCTGCCCAACGATCCCCACGGACAGGAGCTGAGGCAGACCCCGGGTTTCAGGGGGAGCCAAGGGGTTCATGGGAACTCACCGAGGCCACAGAGGAATAATGCTCCCCGTGGATGTCAGAGGCTTCTTAACTAAATAGAAATAGAGGCAATTCCAAAAGAAAAATTGGATCATTTGGGTGACAGGAACTCGAAAAGCTTTTCCACAAGAAAATGAATGCCGTTACATTAAGAAGGGGAGTCGTTAAGTAGCCGAATGAAGGGAAAAAAATTAAGAAATTTCAAAAATTAAGTAATTAAGTCATTTCACCTAAGTATTTAGTACCCAAGATTTTAGAGAAAACTAACAAATCTAAGCCCAAAAGCCATTCCCCAATAGATAGGTGGCTTAAAGATACAGACAAACTTCACCGAAGAACCACCAATTACTAATAAGCATATGACAGAATGTTTTAGAACACAAGACAAATACACGCCAGGACCGATGAGGTGTCCCATCATATCTGGCAAGCTGGCAAAGAGGACAAAAGAGAGGATCAACTACTGATGAAGGGAGTTATGGGAAAAGAGGGACCCCGGGGCATGACTGCCAGAGCGGGAATCAGGACAACCATTCTGGAATCATGTGGATAAAGTGACTAAAATGCCCATTCCCTCTGACCCAGAGATTCCATTACTAGGCACATAAACCAGGGGGGGCACTGATGAAGGTCTCCATATGCCCAAAAATATTTATAGCAATATCTTTCATAGTAAAGTCGATACCCATCAACTGGGGATTGGCTATACAAACTGCAGAAAGTGAATGTAAGGGGGCAGCTGGGTAGCTCAGTGGATGGAGAGCCAGGCCTAGAGATGGGAGGTCCCAGGTTCAAATCTGACCTCAGACACTTCCCAGCTGTGTGACCCTGGGCAAGTCACTTAACCCCCCCCATTGCCTAGCCTTTACCACTCTTCTGCCTTGGAGCCAATACACAGAACTGATTCCAAGACGGAAGGTAAGGGTTTAAAAAAAAAAAGCGAATGTAACATAATATTCTTATAAGAAATGATAAAGATGATGAATATAGAGAAGCCTGGAAAGACTTACATGAACTGAGGCAAAAGTGAAGTCAGCAGAGCTAAGAACACAACCCACACAATGACTATAACAATGCCAGCATAAAGAACCACAAAACAACTGAAGATGAATGCTGCAGAATTAAAGAACAAGCATAGCTCCAAATAAGAGCTAGAAGACCACTTGCTGGCTCCTTCCCTCCTCCTCCACCTCTGCAGAGGTCCACAGGTGGGGAACAAGGCCCATATTTTCACTTTTTTAGATGCATTAATCAGTTTTACTGATTTCTCTTCTTTTCCCTTTTAAAAAAATGTTATTTGTGATATGGGATGGCTCTGTGAAAGCGACAAAAAATAAAGATATCAATAAAATTTATTTAAGGAAAAAATAAAAAAGCAAGCACATGAGTGGCCTCAATCCAAAGCTCGTTTCGAAGAAGTCCTTTTCTCCACTTCCAAAAATAATCCCCAAAATGATGGTTGCCCTTTGGGGAACTTTTCCCATTCAAAACTGGCCTTAATATCTTTTAAGCATATTTTATCTGAATCACAATATTCAGAGCTCTGCACTCAGTGCAAGACTTATATGGGTCCCTTCCATCCATTAAAGTTTCTGCATTCCCTAACATAGGGCCAGGTACATAGAAGGATCCAATAAAATAGTCTAAAAGCCAACAGGCTATTGGTCTTAGGTAAGAAAATCTCTGCATTAGTCAGATTTCCTCCTTCACCCTGGACAATCTTCCAGATGATCACAAGATGAAAGGAAATAAAAACCCAACACTAATACTGCACCAAACAACTTGCACCCGCCTCGAAATGCCCAGTTAAAAAGCACTCTTTTCATCTCCCAATACTGTCATCAGACTATCTCAGCAGAAAGAACAAATCAAACCCAAATTCCTTTCTGCCTAGGCACTCTGCACCAAACCAAACTGAAAACAAGACGACAGTGTTGCCTCTTCTACACCCGTCCGTTTACTTCCTAAAGATTTCAGAAGTACTCATCACTGTCAAAAAATAGCCATCAAAAGGAGAAATGAACTTAAACAGAAAATACTTGATGTGAGAGCAGCTCCAAAATTAAAGAAGCTGTAGAAGAGTGGAATGCATGAAGAATAAAAACCTGTTTCTTCATCTGTAAAATGGGGGGAAGGGGATGCTGGATGGCTCTAAGGTTCCCCTTGTGCCCACCCCCATACTGTATCATGGTTCCTTGGGCCCAGGTCTCAGCTGCCCTCTCACCTGTCCCCAACCCCAATGAAGCAGTCAAACCACAGGAGTCAGTGAAAAATTAAGCATTTATGGAACAAAGAATGGGGAATTAGCCTTTTGTCTTCATCCTCAGTCCAGTCAACGAGTGCAAAGCAAAGAGCACTAGATCTGAAGTTTAATGATCCGAGTTCAAATCTCCCCTAATACTACTTGGGGGAGCTTGGGTAAATTCCCTACGTTATCCATGCCTCAGTTTCTTAGTCTGTAAGAAGAGAGCCGTGGGCTAAAAGGCCTCTACCAATTCTAGGTCTTCTTGTGGTTCAGTCATGCCCCACTTTTCCGGACCCCACCATGGGGTTTCTGGAGTGGCTTACCATTTCCTTCTCCAGTGGATTAAGGCAGTCCCAGGTTATGTGACTTGTCCAAAGTCAATTTGACCTCCCTATCTTCCTGACTCCGGGTCGAGCACTCTAGCCACCTACATGTCTTCTGGATCTAAGATCCTATAATAAGTGGAAAGAAGCGCTCCGGTAGTCTTTTCCCACTCTGAAAAATGGTGTTCCAGGCTCGGATTCTTTACTGTGAATCCACTTATCAACTGCTTTCTTCTGCTTCATTAAGAATCTAAAGCAAACTCACTGCTTAACTTTCCCTGGGGAAAAGTCAGTCAATTCAGGGAAAGGCATGTCAGTGAAAGAGCCACTATTAATGGAGCAGAGAAAACATGCAGCCCCCTTTCACAGCCATTCTAGGCAATGACAGCTATGAGTTCAGCCCAAGTGGACCTGAGTTTGAATTCAGCCTGATACTACTTGTGTGATCTTGGCCAAGTCCCGTGTATGCGCTGTGCCCCAGCGTCCTCTGAACAACGAGAGGATCGGACCTCGGGTCTTTGACAGCTTTAGGTATGATTGGGGTGTTACCACCTGCAGTGGAGCACCAACGCTGGAAGGGGTGCAAAAGAATAGGGGGAGAGGGCTTAAAGGGGAGGGGATGGAAAGGAGCCAGAGGGGAAGAGGATGGAAGAGGGAATGGAGAGGAAGAGGACGGAGAGTGGAAGAAGATGAAGGAAATGGGGATGGAGGGATGGCAAGGAGAGGAGGATGAAGGGGTCTAGAGATGGAGGAGGGAGAGGTATACAAGGGGAGAAGAGGGGAAGGGCAGGGGAGGAAAAGGGGGAAGGGAGATGGAGGGGGAAGAGGAGGAAAGGGCAGGGGAAGGGGGAGGAAGAGGGAAGATGCCTAAAAAGGGGAAGGGAACTGAGAGGGGTACAGAAGAGAGTGGACTCACCTCCACGGCCTGACCCAGCTCCAGGTCGAAGCCCACCACGCACACGCAGTGCAGCCAGGCCGAGAAGCCGTCCCAGCGCAGCTGGTCCCGGCCCCGGCCCCCGCTTTCCTCCTCCTCCTCATCTTCCTCCTCCTCCTCCTCCTCCTCTTCTTCCTCCTCCTCCTCTTCTGTCGCGCCTGCAGCCGCCTCTTCTTCCTCCTCGGCCGCCGCCACCTCCTCCTCCAAAGGCTGCCGGGAGCCCGGACCCGGGTCCGAGCCCTCCAGTCCGCGCCAAGCCATGGGCCGCCTCCGCCGGAGACGGCTCCGGAAGATTACCCGGGGGAAGCAGGGCGCGTGCGCGAGAGCCGCCGGGAGGGAGGGCAAGGGCGAGGGGAGGGGCCATACGAGCACGTGACCTTGAGAAAGCTTTGGGGAGGGAGAGGAGGAGGAGCTGAAGAAGGAGAGGGAGGAAAAAGAAGGGCGGGAAGACAAGGAGGAGGAGGAGGAGGAGTGGTGGGAGGAGCCGGAGGTCTAGGAGGGAAGAAGAGGAGGAGGGGAAAGGGAGACGAGAAGGAAGAAACCCTTTCCCTCCGCACCTCCCTCCCATAATAAAGAATTAAGAAGAATTGATAGGTACCTGAGCACCCCGATAGGGGCTGACCCTGGTATACCACTGACAGAACTTGGATTCGAATCCTCACCCTGATACCGACTCTGTGACCCTGGGCAAAAGCCTTCAGGGATTCCATAACTTCCCTCGGAGAAAAATAGCCTCCTGGGCTCTTTGAGGATGCAGAAAACTTGGGTTCAAAACCCCAGACTATTCACAAAGACAACGTTATTATGGGGAGGCTCGTCGATCAGCTTGGACAGACAGAATTGCCCAATGCAGAGCTCTCTCAGAAGTGATGACATTACAGCTCTCGAACAAAATGGCCCCGGGGGTACTAGCAGAAAGCACGATGGAGGACATCGATGGGGCCAAACCCACTGCAGAAATTTACACCAGCCTTGAGAAATGGCCGGCCTGATATAAGGGCTTCAAAAAGGTGTCTTTGGACCAGTTCTTAATGCTAGAAAATACATCCTTGAATTGACCCCAAATCTGTGAATTCATGAGTCTAAGAAAACTCCCAAGGGCCCTGAGAATTTGCCATGGATGCCATGTGGTTGTTCAGTTTCAGATTTTTCCTGACCCCATTTGGGGATTTTCTTGGCGGAGATAATGGAATGGTTTGCCATTTCCTCCTCCAGCTCATTTTACTGATGAGGAAACTGAGGCAAATAGGGTTAAAAGACTTGCCCAGGGTCACACAACTAGTGTTTGAGGTCAAATTTGAATTCAGAAAGATGTCTTCCAAACTCCAGGCGCAGGGCTCTGCACCAGCACCCAGCTGTTTGTCAGAGATGGGACCTAAGCACGAACCAGATTTTCTGTATTCATAATGCCTCTCGGACATATACAGGATAAATAAAATCCATTATCCACCTAAATCCATCGCTAAGTCTTCTCTTTTCCAAGCTATCCCCAATTGGTTCAGCCTCAAAGGACGTGGCCGTCAGACCTTATCCCCCCTCACCTGGACATGACATTGATTTTCTTGCACAGAACGCACATGATCGCAATATTCTAGGTATAATCCAACCAAAAGCACCCAATGGGACCACTATCTCCCTTGGCTAGGAGGCGATACATCTATTAAGGCAGTCTGTGATTGGGTTAACTCTCTGGCAGCCTTCACACACTTGTGGCTCATAATACGCTCACAGGAATCTAAAACCTTCTGTCTTTTTCACTTGAAAGCCAGGCGAGGACGGCTTAGCCAAGAACATGATGGGATGTGTGCATTCATGGTTCTCCCTGCCCTTCTAGGATTACTAGACCGAATAAAGGATTAAGAGCTTTCCAAACCTCGCTGCTCAAGCTCACTAGCCAAGTTCCTGGCACTTTACCTATCTTTGGGGTTCCAAACGTGAAAAAGAATGCTGCTCCCTGAGGTGGCCCCTCTCATGGCTTTGACTTATACAAGTAAAAGAGAGAAAATGTGAATGTATCCAACGTCTTTCTTTGATTTGCTCTGGCTTAGAGCTATGAGGAACAAGCTTGTTGTCCAAAATAGAGCTCAAATTCCCCTTCCCCCAGGGATATAGGGTTACATATTTTCAAAGACTCTTTCCCCTTCTTCTTCCCTCGGCTCTGTCCATAACATGTGCAGACAGAGGTTTTGCCTTACGCCTTTCCCCAGATGTCACCGGAACATCATGACCATCAACACACACAGGAGTGACGGAGGGGAGGCAACATGCATGGTGTGATAGAGAGAGCAGAGTCCCTGGGTCCCATCCCAGCTTTGCCACTGAGAAGCTATGCGACTGAGCAAATTGATGAACCTCTCTGGTCCTCAGTTTACTCATCTATAAAACGAGAGGGTGCAATTGGATCCCCCTTGGGTCTGCCCCATTTCTACAGCTACGAGCCTATAACCCTCATTGTAACGTCATTATGTACTGTGGCATAGTTCCAGTGGTCACGTCCAGTCTTATCTCTCTATGCTCTTTAGAACACTATGACTGTAATTGAATATCAATGACTCATTTCACTCTCTGCTTTCCTTGACCTGGTCCCTGATGGTTTAAAATTCCCGTGGTCTCTTGGGGTATGACCATCCTCCTCTCCTCTCCTGTTAGCACCCAGGGAATTTCATTGAGCCTGATGCCATGCTGTGGAAAGAATATGAGATTTGTAGTCAAAGGACCTGGATTCAAATCCTGACTTTGCTATTTTTTTTTAAACCCTCACCTTCCATTTAAAATCAATATTGCAGGGGGCAGCTGGGTAGCTCAGTGGATAGATAGCCAGGCCTAGAGAGGGGAGGTCTTAGATTCAAATCTTACTTCAGGCACTTCACAGCTGGGTGGCCCTGGGCAAGTCACTGAAGCCCCGTTTCTCAACCCTACCACTCTTCTGCCTTGGAACCAGTACACAGTATTGATTCCAAGATAGAAGGTGAGGGTTTAAAAAAATAAAACCAAATCAATATTGCATATGGTTCCAAGGCAGAAGAACATTAAAAGCTAGGCTAATTAGTAACTAACTAGTTATTAATTATTTAATTTAAGTTATTAATAATAATTAATAGTTAATAAGAAGTGACCCTTGTCCGGGTTCATACAATTAGGAAGTATCTGAGATAAGATCTGAACCCAGGAACTCCCATCTGCAGACCTGGCTCTTAATCCACAGACTCACTTAGCTGTCTCCCTGGCTTTGCTCTTTACATGCCACCTATGTGTCCTGGGAAGGTCACTTAATCAGAGAGGTTAAGTGAGACCCAGAGATGATCCCAGCTTCTTCACCTGTAAAATGGGTCGGTTAGAGTAAATGTCCCTTCCAGTCCTTCTCATATCCTATAACCTCCCCTGTCTCTTCCTGTATTTCTTGAAATATAATCCTTGAGAGGGTGGGAAGGAAGACCTGAGAAAGCAGGGGTTTTTTCTGAGGACTATGGAGAAGGGGCTCCATCTTTTTGGGGTGCTGGACTCCTCTGGAAGTCTGGGGAAACCTAATGACTCCTCGAGATACAATGTTTACATGTATTAAATTCATTAAAATTCATAAAATTACAAAGAAAACCAATTAGATTGAACTAAAGATGCCATTTTTTTCCTGAATATAAATATCTCTCCAGAGGTCAGTGGAAGCCTTGTTAAGAACCTATGCTCCAAAGTGACCCATTCCTGGGCTTGAGACGGTCCCTATCCAAAACCCACAGCCCTCCCATTCCTTCTCTTTCTGATGGGTTTAACCCTTTAGCCAGACCACTAGGTGGCACAGTGGCTAGGGTGTTGAGTCTGCAGTTCAGAAAGACTGATCTGCCTGAGTTCAAATCTGCCCTCAAACACTTACTAGCTGTGACCCTGGGCAAATGGCTTAACCCTGTTTGCCTCAGTTTCCTCATCTGTAAAATGAGCAGAGAAGGAGATGACAAAGCACTTCAGTATCTTTGCCAAGAAAACTCCAAACAGGATCATGAAGCTAGATGACTAAACACAACAACCTTTTTGCCAATATAAAATTGCCTTCCCTTTTGTTAAATTTAACAAATTAAATTGTTAAATGAAATTCCCTTTTATTAAAGAGAATAAGCAAGGGCAGTAAATGAAAACAATAGAAACTGGTGCAAGGCCTTTGATTTGGGTTCTCAGTGATTAGGCCACCCTGAATTCTTCATAGGAGTTGGCTCATGTCTCTCTTCTGCCCCATCATGTTATCCATGGGAAGTCACTCTCTATATGCTTTGGAGTTGGAGCCTTCTCTAGCCCAGTCCTCTGACTGAATTCACTTCTCGGAGGAGATGACGCCCAGGAAGACGAGCCTAATTTTCCCAGCTCTATTGTTTCTCCCCTTTCCCTGGCTATGACCTCTAGAGGGTATCAGACACATCCAGTCTAGCCCTCTGAAGCCTGCATTGGTCAATCACTTTGGGTCGTTTCAGATGCTTTTTGCAGGCGGCTACTCAAGGACAGAAGGTGTATCCGAACAAGTAACAACATCTGCATCCCAGTAGCACAAACAGATGGAGGTGGTGTCACTGCAGAGGAGAGCATGACAGACCTTGGAGAGATGAGGAAATACGGTATAATTGCTCAGGAACCATACAGCACCCTTCCTTCAGCTTGTGTAGACAAGAACACTGGGGTGGCACAGGCATGCTCTCCAACATGCTTGTCAAGGCACTTATCAAGGACAAATGTGATCCTGCATCATTTATCAGAGCAGCCTCTTGGGGAAAGGGGTTGGGAGGCCCCCAGGTGGGGGGCAGACAGTCCTTTCACCCTACAGGCAGTCTACAGAGACTGACACACCCTTTGATCATCACTTGACAAGCTATTTTGGATTACTTTGTTTGCTATCTCCAGTTTCACTTTGGTCCAAAATCATGAGACAAGATGCCTGAAACCTGCCCTTGGGTGGCCTCCTAGACTAAATCAAGAAGCAATGATAGCAAATATCAATCAATCCTGGGACACGGGGCTTTCAGTGAGAAGATACTGGATCTGGCCATTACCTCTCTGGTCTTCTTAATAAGCATGAAAGTTTCTAGGGGTTCATTCATTCGGCTCTTCGCTTCATACTTCAGTACCCAATCAGTTACCACAGCTCATTGATGCTGCTTCCACCCCATCTCTCTCCCTTCTCTCTTCTCTTCTCTACTCATATCACAACCATGTTAGCTCAATATTTCTCAGCCCACCATACTGACAACAGCCACCTAATTAGCCTCCTTTCATTCAGCCTCTCCTTTTCCCATTCCATCTTCCACATGGCTGCCAAACTGATATTCCTCAAAACACTGTTCTGCAGGATGATTTCAGAAAGAGCCAGAAAGATCTATCTGAACTGATGCAGAGTGAAATAAGCAGAACCAGGAAAACACTGTACACAGGAACAGCAATACTGTGGGATGATCAAATGCAGTAGACTTAGCTACTCTCAGCAATACAACAATCCAGGACAATTCTGAGAGACTTATGAAAAAATGTTCTCCACCTCCAGAGAAAGAATTGTTGGAGTAGAAATGTACATGTATGCATATGATTTTTCACTTGTTTATTTAGGTATATGTTTGGGGGGTTGGGTTTCATAAGATTATTCACTTATAAAAATGAATAATATGGAAATATGTTTTATGTGAAAATACATGTATAACTTAGATTAAATTGCTTGCCAACTCCAGGAGGGGAGAGGGAAGAAAGGAGAAAGACAATTTGGATCACATAACTTTGGAAAATTTATGTGGAAATTTGTTATTACATGTAATTGGGGAAAAAATAGAAAGGAAGGAAGGAAAGGAGGAAAGAAAGAAGGAAGGAAAGGAGGGAGGAAGGAAGGAAGGAAGGAAGGAAGTAAGGAAGGAAGGAAGGAAGGAAGGAAGGGAGGGAGGAAGGGAGGGAGGGAGGGAGGGAGGGAGGGAGGGAGGGAGGGAGGGAGGAAGGAAGGAAGGGAGGGAGGAAGGAAGGAAGGAAGGAAGGAAGGAAGGAAGGAAGGAAGGAAGGAAGGAAGGAAGGAAGGAAGGAAGGAAGGAAGGAAGGAAGGAAGGAAGGAAGGAAGGGAGGGAGGGAGGGAGGGAGGGAGGGAGGGAGGGAGGGAGGAAGAACCATTAAAAATGTTTAAAAATACTGTTCTGACTCTATTCCTCCCCTGCTCAAGAAGTATCAATAGTTCCCTATTGCCCCTAGGAAACCCTTTACAATCTGATTCCAATCTGTCTTTCTAGGTAGGTTACATATTACTCCTTCTTCATAGCCATTTTGGCTGATTTGCTATAGAAATTCACTTTTAAAAGCATTTATTAAGTCCCTACTATGTGTCAGCATTGGAGATTCAAAGTCACCAGCAAAACAATTGTTGCTTTCCAGAAGGTTACATTCTAACAGAGATTCCACACACAAACAAGTACAGATCCAGAAAGTCTGAGGAAGGGAAAGCTAAGTGGCTCAATGGATAGAGAGCCAGGCCTGGAATGGGAGGTCCTGGGTCCAAATCTGACCTCAGACACTTCCTAGCTGTGTGACCCTGGGCAAGTCACTTAACCCCAATAGCCTTACCAGTTCTTAGCACTCTTCTGCCTTGGAACCAGTACATAATATTGATTCTAAGACAGAAAGCCAGGGAAGAAAAGTACAGAAAGAAGACGGCTGAAGCAGAATGCACTGACCACTTGGGGGAGCTGGAAAGGCTTCACAGAGAAGGTGGTGCCTGGGGTTAAAAACAGGGAAAGATCCTACAAGGCAGAGATAAGGTCTTGTGTTCCAAGAATGGAGAGAACAGCCTATACAAATGCATGTAGGCAGGTAACAGAATCCAGTTCAAGGAATGGGTCATAAATAGTTCCTTTTGGCGAGAACATCAAGTTCATGATGGGAAATGATAGGAAATAAATCTGAAAAGGTTGGTCAGAGCCAGACTGTGGAACACTTTAAATGTCAGCCTAAGGAGTCTGTTGTTTCTCCTCCAGGCAATAAGGAGCCTCTGAAGATCTTTGAGCAAGAGAGTGACCTGTTTGACTTGTCCCCTAGAAAGATTACTTTGACAACTGCATGGGAGCTGGATTCGAAAGGGCAAGAATCAAGACAACCAGTAGATGATTATCCAGTTCCGGGCTTTTGAAAGGTGATGAGGGCCTGGACCAGCGTGATAGATTTTCCAGTGGAGAGAAGAGCAGCAATGTAGGAGACTGTGTGGAGGGCAAATAGGCAAGCATTGGAAATAGATTGTGTAACGGGAGTGAAAGAGAGAAAAGTCAACGATGATGCCAAGATTAGTTGTTCTTCAGTCATTCTCAGTCCTGGCCAGCTCTTCATGATATCATTTGAGGTCTCCTTGGTAGAGATACTGGAGTGGTTTGCCATTTCCTTTTCCAGTTCATTTTACAGATAAGGAAACTGAGGCAAATAAGGTTAAGTGATGTGTCAAGTAGCTAGTAAGTGTCTCAGGGCAGATTTGAACTTATGAAGATGAGTCTCCCTGACTTTAGGCTCAGTGCTCTGTCCACTGTGCTATTTCGTGGCCAAGATTAGAAACATGAAGGATTCAGAAAGCACTATTGCCTATAGGAGAAAGAGGGGAGTTTAGAGGAAGGGTAGGAGCAAGGTTTAGACATGTTGTATTGGAGATACCGAGAGGACATCAGAAGGCGATAACTAGTGGCATGTGTTGCTGGGAGAAAGATTAAAACTGGATACTTAGATTAGGAGGTATTTGTGGGAAGATGATACTTGGACCCAGGGGAGTAGATAAAATCTCCAGGGGAAAGTATTCAGAGAGCAAGGGGGGAAAACTAAAATTAAAAAAAGTTTAAAAAAGAGAGAGAGAGAGAGAACAGGGAAAAGGGACCAGGACAAAGTCCTAGAGAATACACCAGGCACTTAATTAACATTTGTTGCCTTGACTTCACATGGGAAATGGATTCAGAAAAGGAGACAGAAAACGAATGGTCAGACAGGTGAGTGGTCAATCCAGAGAAGCCAGAGAAGGAGAGCGTATTCAGGAAGAGAACAGGATGGACAGGCTCGAAAGCTACAGTGAAGTCAAGCATGGTGGGGGCTGGTAGCCTCTTGTAGGGGGAGCAGTGTGAGAATTAAAATAAATAATAAAATATTAAAATATATATGTTATTAAAATAAAATAAATAAATAGAATGCAAAATGAATAAATGTAATAAATGTAAAAATAAATAAAATAAATAATAAATATATGTCAAGAATTATATTTGTAACATTTTTTTTAAACACTTACCTTCCATCTTGGAGTCAATACTGTGTATTAGCTCCAAGGCAGAAGAGTGGTCAGGGCTAGGCAATGGGGGTCAAGGGACTTGCCCAGGGTCATACAGCTGGGAAGTGTCTGAGGCCAGATTTGAACCTAGGACCTCCCATCTCTAGGCCTGGCTCTCAATCCACTGAGCTACCCAGCTGCCCCCTTTAACATTTATTAAAATAAAAAACTAGAGTTCAAAAGGAGCTAACTGACTCAAGCCATTGTCTTGAGAAAGAAGAGAAAGAGGGAGCAGTCACAGAAAGTTATAAACAATAATGTAAAGACACAGGTAAAGGAAAGGAAAAGGATCCTGGGAAATACAAAAGGAATTCTGGGGAATGTAGTTCAAAGGTAGAAGATTTCCACTTATACAGTGGTCACTTTTTAGGTAGAGAAGGTCCCTTGCCCTTCTGAAGGGGCTGTAGGTATCTCCTCTCATCTCCCCTAGGTGAGCTCCACCTAAGCCTAAGCAGGGGTCCTTTCCCACCCCTCCTGTGTTGTCTTGCCCTATTAGAATGTAAGCTTCCTGAGGGCTGGCTTTGGCACGGGCCTGGCATGCATTGTTATTCGACCAAGTCCCACTCTTTGTGACCCCATGGCCCAGATCGTGTCTATACTGTCCATGAGATTTTTTGGGCAAAGATATAGAAGTAGCTTGCCATTTCCTTCTCCAGTGGATTAAGACAGAGGTCAAGCAGCTTGGTCACCCAGCTAGTGAATGTCTGAGTCTGAATTTGAACTCAGGTCTTCCTGACTCCAGGCCCAGCACTCTATCCAATGTGCCACCTGGCTGCCTCCTGCCCAGCTTACTGTAAGCTTTTAATAAATTCTTGCTGACTCGACTTGGATTTAATTAGCTGTCCTCTGAGATCTCTTTTAACTCTGTGAGGCTGTGATTCCTCCATTACATTCACACACAGAAATAGTCAAGCTAAAATTAGAAAGGCCAAGAAATTTCTAAGACTCCTGGAATTCTTCAGAGATCTCACATCTCCTGATCACGTAGTAAATGCAAGGGGGAAAAAAGCCAAAATGTCCTTGCAAGTGGGTAGGAGGGGAAAAGTCAAGATTCCTAAGGCTAGGCACATTGATGACAGCCAACTGGGAGAGGCGCCTGCCATCTGAAGGATGGAGATCAAATACTATGAAAGATGGGCAGCTCGGTGGCTTAGGGGACAGAGAGGCAGGTTGGAGGTCCTGAATTCAAATCTAGCCTCAGAAATTGCCTAGCTGTGTGACCTGGGGAAAGTCACTCAATCCCTATTGCCTCGCCCTTCCTCAGTATTGATTCCAAGGCAGAAGGTGAGGATTCCAAAATAAAAGCAACCTATGAAAGTCATTATCTTTATTAAAAAGCACCAGGAGAAGGCATCATTCACATTGCTGTGGGATTTCAAGGGTCACCGGAAGCATTGTACGTGCATGATCTCATCTGTTACAGTGTCATAAGGGAAAGCATTTAGTAGGGAGCCCAGCAGCCTCTGGAGTCTCATTTGAACTTCACAACAACATTCTCTGAGCCTGCTTCTAGAAGAGCTGCCCTTCCCTTCTCCTTGCCACTGGCTGCTGAGAATCCTGGTCAGAAAAGTGGTGAGGCAGAGAGCAAAGGAGCCCCCAGCCACAAAGCACTATAAACATTTAGGCTATTATTATGGTGGTTGTTATTATTAAAGGGCACCGGGGGCATCAATGTATTAAATCACAAATCTATAATTAAGCTTAGATCCCACTGCCTGTGGGACTTTTAGCAAGTCACTGAACTTTGGCCTCAGTTTCTTCAAAGGTCCCTTCAAGCTCTAAAATTGATCTTCTCTGTTTGAAGTCACTTAGCCTCTATGGGCCTCAATTTCCCTCTTTGTAAAAAACAAAGAGGGGCACCTAGGTGGCTCGGTGGATTGAAAGCCAGACCTAGAAGTCCTGAGTTTGAATCAATACACAGTATTGATTCCAAGAAGGAAGGTAAGGGTTAAAAAAAAGAGAGAGAGAGAGGGAGGGATTGGGGCATCTAGGTGGAACAGTGGATAATGCTCTGGGCTTGGAATTAGGAAGACCATTCAAATCTAGATTCAGACACTTAGTAGCTGTGTGACCCTGGGCAAATCACTTAACCTTGTTTGCCTCAGTTTCCTCATCTGTCAAATGAGCTGGAGAAGGAAATACAAATCTTTCCAAGATCTTTGCTACGAAAATCCCAAATGGGGTCGCCAATAGTCTGACAGGACTGAAAAACAGCTGAACAACAAAATGAAGGGTTGGACTAGAGGACCTCAGAGGCCCCTCCCTTCTAGCTCTACCTCACCGATCCTACCTATGGTCCTGTTTTAATCAGGTGTGGACAGAGTATTTGGACTGAGGGGAAAGGGACACACACACACACCCCTCTTCCAGGATGCTGGCCCTTTTGGCTTATGCTCTCTTCGTGCCAATGCTGTGTATTTGTAAATGTGTGTGTGTGTGTGTCTTAAAACAAAGCTCAAGATTTAATCAGATTAGAAGCAGAAAACAAACGAGACCCTTATTTGTTCAAGAACAAGGGTCAAGCCAAAAAAGGGAAAAGAATTGGCAGCGTCAGACTGTCTGGTGAGGACAACAGAAAAGTTAAGGAGTCACCAGCAAGGAAGCTCTTTTCTTCCCCCCTCACCAATGGCTGTATGAGTGAGGACCCACCTGGCAGCCAGGTATGGGCCTCTTATTGAAGGTTCAAGGCTAAGAGGCGTTCCCTGTCAGCCCAAACTGGAAAGAGTCAAAATATTTAGAAAAACATTGCCTTTATCCTCCAGAAACTCACATTCCTTTCTTCTGACGAGCAAATTTTCCCCTCCGCTGGCTAGAGTCTTTCCACCCCTAGATCCTTGTAACTCGGGCAGATTGTCAACATTAAGTTTCAGCCCAATAGAAAGAAAACAATATATTGGGGACTGGAGGAAGAAGGTCCAAGTGTTGTTTGTATGTACACACATAAACACATATTCATGTCGATTAAATCCATTTTCCTATAGAGATCTTAGAACTTATTTAATAGGAATAAGATTTATTAAGGTTCCAATTTTTATAAATCAGCTATGGAAAAAAGCTAGATACTCCAGCAGTTCCTGGGTGATGGAGTTGCTATGCTCTCAACCCAGATCAGCAACTCTTAAGGCAACTATTCCATTCACTCGTTTTAATAGAATTTCCTTTGGGCTTTCTTAAAGCAAAAATTAAGTGGTTTTCTTTCCTGAAAGCCACAATTATTTCTACAAATAAAATGATAGAGGCTGAACTCACATTCATTTCCCATCAACGTGTAAAAATCAATTCTGAACCACTATAGCAAATGAAATGCCTTGGAGACATGTATTGCCTTTATTTTTCTCAGAGACTTTATTTTAGAAAGCTTTGCTGGGAGAATTGTTCTTACTTGACTATTTAAATCTTGACTGGGAAACAGCTTAACAAACTATGGTATACGAATGTGAGAGCAAATTATGGGGTAGTGAAGAATGACAAATATGAGGAATTCAGAGAAGGGCAGGAAGGTTTGCATGAACTGATGCAGAATGAAACAAACAAAACCTGAAAATTGATAACTACAATGATGAAAGAGAGCTGAAAGGAAGTCAAACTACCAGCCCCCTAGAAAACAAGCAGGTTGCCAGAAAACAGATAATGCAACCCTTCTCTCCTATAAGCCGAAAGGCAAGACTGTAAGGGCAGGACTCTACATACAATGCTAGACAAACCTAGGAAAGAACATTTTATATATACATTATTTTTTAATATACAAAACTAAAATATTCTATAATCATAATATAACAAGAGAAATGTGAATCAAAACATCTCTGAGTTTTCATCTCACATTCAGCACATTGGCAAAGACCATAAAAATGGGAATAGTCAGTGTTGGCGAGATCTTATAGAAAGATGACCACACTAACACACAATTGGTGGAGTACTGAAGTGGTCCAACTTTCTGCAAAGTAATCTGGAATTATGCTAGGAAAGTGACTAAACTATCCATCCCCTTTCATTCAGAGATTTCAGTGCCATCGCATATATCTCAGGAAGAAAAACAATAAAAAGAAAAATCCCAAATACACCAAAATATTCATAGCAAAAGAAAAAATGCCATTATTCTTCATGGCAGCAAAGAACTGGAAACAAAGTAGAGTCAGGGGACTGGTTAAACAAATTGTGCTGTGTCCTGTCACAAATGAAGTAAAGGACTTCTGGGCTGGAGGAAACCCTGAATATGATGAATCTCCAGAAAAGCTTGGGATGACACAGTTGAACTGATGCAAAGTGAATTAAGTAGAACTAGGAAAATAATATATACCATTACTCCAACAACGTAGATGAAAAACCATGCAAAACTGACGTGAGATTATAATGACCAACCATGGCCCTCCGAAAAGGACAGGAGAAGGCACCACCCCCTTTCCTTTCAAAAGTGGAAAACTATAGTGTGGATCACTACATATGATATCAGACTTTTTTGATGTTTTTGGTTAGTTTTGTTAAACTTTTTTTCATTTTTTTCAATTTATTACTTATTTATTCTTAGAATTCTTTAAAAAAAATTTTTTGACTTCTAAATTCTTTCCCTCTTCCAGCCCATTGAAAACGCAAGCAATGTGATATTAGTTATACATGTAGTGGTAGTCTCTTGGTGACCGAGAATGACGATTGTCTTTGTGCATTATCATCATTATCATCTATTGATGTACCCTCATGTGGCTTTGAAGTCCAAAGGCTGAGGCGCAGAGTTTGTGGCACATGGGGCCTGGGACGCCAGTTGTTATGGGAGGTGCGGTTGTGGCCTGGTGTCGGCGTTCACGCGCAACGGCAAGACGTCGACGTCGCTCATCTTCAAAGGTGGCGGCGGCCTGGTGAATGTGGGTTCGCCAGCGGCTTCTGTCAGAGGCAGCGAGTTCTAGTTGCTTTGGTGTCATGCCAGCCCACTTCAAGTTGGACTTTAGCTGATCCTTGAATCTTTTCTTTGGTCGGCCTTGTTTCCTGAGTCCAGCTGACAGTTCACCATAGAATACCTGTCTTGGTATTCGCTGTGGGTCCCTGCGGATGACGTGTCCAGACCATCGTAGCTGGGTTTGGAGGACCAGAACTTCGATGCTGGTGGAGTTGGCTCTGTCGAGGACTTCCTGGTTGGTGATTCGGTCCTGCCATCGGATCCTCATGATTGACCGGAGAGAGCGTTGGTGGAATTGCTCCAGCTGTTTCATGTGCTTCCGGTACAGTGTCCATGTCTCACACCGTACAGGAGCGAGCTGAGGACCACCGCGTTGTACACTTTGAGCTTTGTCGCGGTGCTTACACCGCTGTGTTGGAGGACTTTGGAGCTCAGACGCCCGAGTGCCTGGCTGGCCTTTTGGATCCTGGCATTGATCTCGTGGTCTAGGGACCCGTCGTTGGCGATGGTGCTGCCCAGGTACTTGAAGGTGTTGACGTTAGAAAGCTGCGTGCCGTCGGTTGTAATGCACGGCTGGTTCATTGGCCTCCCTGGTGCAGGTTGGAACAGCACCTCTGTTTTGCTGAGGCTGATAGTCAGGACAAACAGTTTTGTTGCGGTGGAGAACCTGTCCACAATGGTTTGGAGATGATTTTCTTGGTGGGCCATGAGAGCACAGTCATCTGTGAAGAGAGCTTCCAGGATGAGTCTCTCTGTTGTCTTTGTTTTTGCAGTCAGGCGGCGAAGGTCGAATAGGGAGCCATCCAGTCGGTATTTGATGTGGTCGCCCAAGTCTAGATCCATCACAGCATGTCGTAATACTTGGGTGAAAAATAGGTTGAATAGTACCAGCGCGAGGATGCAGCCTTGTTTCACGCTATTGGAGATGTTGAAGCGATCGGAAGTCTCTCCACCAGATAGGACTTCCCCTGTCATGTCGACATGAAAGAGCTCGATCAGTTTGACGAATTTTGCTGGGCAACCGAGCTTGCTAAAGATCACCCGGTCCACAGAGGGGTAGTATCTCTGGTACGGAGGGCTTGTTGTGCCCTCTTAGGGCAGCTCTCCAACCTCTGACCTTCACCTGACACCCAGCTCTCACTTGTGACTCCTAGTAGCTGCTAACATGCGGCAGCGGCCACACCCCGGGCAATGACTTCGACAGGCCGGCTAAACCTTGTGAGGATAGCCATCGGGTCGTCGACCCCTGGTGAACCAAGGCTTTGCTCACCCAGCATGTGAAGACTGCTTCGGCTGAACAGACGGAAGAAACCAACAAGAAAGTTCAACGGCTAAGAGGGCGACGCAGCAAAGCACTGTGGAGTGCTTAGGGCGTGTTGGAGCACAAAAGATAACACGGCCATCCAATGCAGCTGAGGAAGTCTCCAGGTGTAACGACTTTTTCGTACCACTGGACCCAGGCTTCCAACGCCGAGAGAGTGGGACTATCTCTGTGTATTGGCTTTTCCAGTTATACATGTGAAATCATGTAAAACATATTTCTATATTAGCCATGTTGCAAAAAAAAAAAAGAAAAAGAAAAGAAAGCAAAATAATTCTATACTTCAATTTGTACGCAGAATTCATCTGTTCCCTCTCTGGAGGGGGATAGCAGTTTTCATCATAAGTCCTTAGGAATTGTCTTAGATCTTTGATCAGAGTAGCTAAGTTGTTCATATTTTGTCATCATTATAATATTGCTTAAGTTGTTTCCCCCCTCTTTTTAATTCTTTATTAATCAATCAATTATTTTTTTAAACCCTTACCTTCCATCAATATTGATTCCAAGGCAGAAGAGTGGTAAGGGCTAGGCAATGGGTGGGTGGGGGGTGTCAAGTGACTTGCCCAGGGTCACACAACTGGGAAGTGCCTGAGGCCAGATTTGAACCCAGGACCTCCCATCTCTAGGCCTGGTTCTCAATCCAATGAGCCACCTAGCTGCCTCTCTTCTTTTACTATTTTAACTGAATCATTTTTGTTTGTGCAAAATGGGCGAAATGATAGCACCTACCTGCCAGGGTTATTGTGAGGATCAAATGCAATAATAATTGTAAAGTACTTAGCATGATACCTGGCACATAGTAAGAACTAGAATTTTAAAAAGAAGTCAAGGTTATAAAATACATTACTGTCCAAAAAATTTAAAAAGTCAGTGAAGGGATTCATTTTTTCAGTAAAAATCACTGGGAAAATTAGACAGCAAAATAACCCTAAAACCAGATCAAATTTGCATTTTATGATACATATCTAAATAAATTCCAAATGAATCAATGACTACATGTTTTTTTCAAGCAAGCAATTAGAAGAAAATGTGATGTTTAGTCATAATTATAGAGGAGAAAAAAATTTAATGTATTCATTAAATAGAAGAAATGATAGGAAATGAAACTGATACATTTTGTCACATAAAAATAACATTTCAGTACTATGAAAAGGAAAAAATGGGAAATGGGAGAAAATAATTGCCTCTGATGTAGGGGATTTTTGTTTGTTTGTGATTTTCTTTTTTCTTTTATTTAATTAATTAATTCAGAATATTTTTCTATGGTTACATGATTCATGTTCTTTCTCTCCCCTCCTCTCATCCCCCTCCTATAGCCCACATGTAATTCCACTGGGTTTTACATGTGTCATTGATCAAGACACATTTCCATATTATTGATATTGGCATTAGGGTGATCGCTTAGAGTCTACATCCCCAATCATATCCCCATTTCCCCATGTGATCAAGCAGTTGTTTTTCTTCTGCATTTCTGCTCCCACAGTTCTTTCTCTGGGTGTGGATATGTTCTTTCTCATAAGTCCCTCCTAATTGTTCTGGATCATTGCACTGCTGCTAGCAGAGAAGTCCATTACATTTGATTGCACCACAGTGTATCAGTCTCTGTGTACAATGTTCTCCTGGTTCTGCTCCTTTCACTCTGCATCACTTCCTGGAGGTCGTTCCAGTTCACATGGAATCCCTCCAGTTCATCATTCCTTACAGCACAATAGTATTCCATTACCAACATATAACACAATTTGTTCATCCATTCTCCAATCAAAGCACAGTCCTAATGTAGGGGATTTAAAAGGGGATTTCCCTGACCAATTTGGTGAACTTTCAAAGTGGTGAGCCTTGGATGGGCCTTTGTTTGGGACTTTGATTGTACCTAAATTCACTAGCAATGAGCTAATGAGTCAACCTGATGGTTGTGCTAGTCTGGAATAAAAATGGTTGGTTGTGGAATCAAGTCATTTTTATTTTTTCCCCTCCCTTTTCCTTATTCTCTTTGTGGAAACTGAAGGAGTGAAACATAGTAATTAGCACCCTGAAAATCAGCTTTGATCCCTCTTTCCCTAAAAACCAACCACTGGTCCTGAGCACCAGAATGAGCAAGCAGATACTTTCTGGTCTCTGGGCTTTTTTGGACTCTTATGGCCTAGATTCAGCCTTGATAGCAATTGTGCACATGGCCAGACACATGGCCTCCTCAGGAGAGGAGAATTACATGATAAGTCAGTCCTCTGGCGAGAGCAGGGCCAGCCTTAAAGAGGTCTGAGACCCAGCCTTCTAGGGAGAGAAAATTCCTGGACAGCATCAGCTTCTTAAGGAGAAACAGATTGTTTATGTGACCCTGTCAGAGGGAGAAGAGCAGTAAGGGACAAGAGCCATGACATAAGGAAGCGAGATACCTGAGCCTTCTCCAGTTCCTTGTTATTACCAAAAATTATTGGGACAGTACAGACCTAAATAGAATGTTGGAAGAATTAGATCTGTGAGATCTGATGGGAAAGACGTTACCTCTCTAGAAATTCCTATTTGGTTTGTTATCTACTTTTGGGGAGAAAGGAAAGTGCAAGTCAAAGTAGTATCATAAGTCTTGGATACCTGTGTGAGTCTGGGGTAAAAGTGAGTCACTGGAGTATCAAAAGAGTTCCTTTTTTTTTTTTAAGCAATCCTAAGTGTATTTTACTTCTGGGGGAGTATAAGCCCTCCTACTAGCTCCATGAAGCTGGTTGCCTAAGGGGGCAGCTGGGTAGTTCAGTGGATTGAGACAAGAGGTCCTGGATTCAAATATGACCTCAGACACTTTCCAGCTGTGTGACCCTGGTCAAGTCACTTAACCCCCATTGCCTAGCCCTTACCACTCTTCTGCCTTGAAACCAATACATAGCATGGATTTTAAGACACAGTATTGATTCCAAGATGTAAGGTAAGTGTTTAAAAATAAAAAAGCTGGATGCCTGGAGTCAAAAGGGGTGGGGGGCTCATCAGAACGTTGGGGATTTGCCCCCTTGGCAAACCCAAATGTGCTCCCTTCACAATGGGAATAAAAATAAACAGAGTAAAGCTATGAGTGTGGGAGACTAAATTGGGTCCTAGGAGAAGAT